>NC_025995.2:63253497-63355997 GCF_000442705.2 Elaeis guineensis | reverse complement strand
GTTGGTTTGTATTATTAATAGGTTGTGTTTGCAATTTTGGAAAGTCATAATTTTAGCGTAAACTCTATCAAAATTTTTAGAAATGTCTAATAGATTTTGAATATATAGGTTTGTAGAGTTGGGATGTTATATTAATAGATAAATTATTGTTGTTCTATTTATCTTGTTTTTATGCATATCATCCATGAAATAGAGATATTTGCTTTTTTTTTTTTAAAGACTGAACCTTTTCAATATATGATTGCAGGAGGCATATAAGGCTATTTTTGCAGAAAAGTATAGCTCAGAGATTGAATCACAACTTTTATTTGATGTTACTATGTGGGTGGAAGCTACAGGAGATGTTTCTAAAAATAAAATATATGGATTTGGGCTACATGTGCACTCATCTAGGGTACTCATAAAGACTCCTACATCATGCTCTACTTCTCAACCAGGCGACCTTCAGGAGTGCATCACCACCTACTCTACTATCCAAGAAACTATAGAGATTACACAGGAGCATATTATAGCGATTTTGATGAACCCTCAATATAGAGAGATGCTGTGATATCTTATTTCTAATATTGGTTTTACATCCTTTGAGTACTTGTCACCTCCTCCACAAAAAAAAACCAAGTCAGATAACCCTCCAACAGATCCTCCTTGTGATTGATGTTTGATTATTAACTTATTAGGTGTAGTCTTTGTTTGATGCTGGGTACTAACAAGAGTTAAATTGTTTAATGTTTTGTTGTATTGTGATTGCTTATGGATTGAAATCTTGATGGATGCTAAACTTATGTTTCGTAGAAGCTTTACTAAAATGCGTTTGCTCAAAAGTATTGTTGTGTTGTTTTGTATTATAAAAAATTAGGTTATGCCTGATATGTTGAGAATTAGGATATATATAGACCTGCTATTATATTTACAAATAATCTTCCAAGTGAAAGTTTTACTAAAGAATTTGCAAGAAAAATAGAATGCTAAATAAAAACTTTACTTAGAGATTACCTTATTAACAAACCTCAAACCATCACTAAGGGATCGCCGGGGCTTATCACTGCGGGATCTATAAAGGGTAACTTCCTCACAAATTATTTAGCTGGCTAGTTTTTAGTGAGAAAAATTCTCTCGATGAATCCCTTGGCAATTACTAAGGGATTTCATTGTGCATTTTGGTTAGTGAATCCATTGAAAAATATCGTTCTTGGCAAATGGCCTTCAGCTTTACCAAGAAAACTTCTCTCACTGAAAGTTTTCGATTGATTGGTAATTACCGAGGGATTTCTAAGGGAGACATTCACCAACATCACATATTCCAGGCAATAGATTCCCTTTGAAAATACCTTGGTGAATCTCTTCACCAAGGAATTTTTGACTTTCATCAAGGGAAGTTGCCTCTCACTGAAAGGCTAATTTCTGGTAGTGAAGAAATTTTCACTGCACTAGCAAATTAAATTATTATGATATGGACACTTAACATAACACAATTTGTAAATTGCATGGTAGCCACTGCACTGTTGATCATTGTCTATACAAAACTTGTTAACAATTATTGGTGCATCATAGCTACTGCACCAATAAATTTACAAGTAAACTAATCTGCACGATTTCACTTTGTAAATTGAGTAGAACATAGATTATCTATTAAAAGCTATCCCTACATAACAACAAAATGTAGACTTAATAAACCTCTAGTTGATTTTCTTTCTAGGTATTTTAGATGGTGAATTTTATAGTCTCAATTCTTACTTTACATTTTTTTGACAATATTTGAATTCAAATTTTATTGGTAGTATCACAGTGCTGATCTCTTTTTGGAGTTCGTCATAGAAGTTTTATCCAAATTGGTGTTCCCCATTCCCATAACAGAAGTTGGTGCATGTATGGGTGTGGAGAAGTGGATATTTCAGAAGCAATTGAAGCAAGAAAGTTTTTATAAGAAGACTGCAAAAAGGTTGCATTGCCCTAGTTAGAAGATCCTAGCTACTAAGGGGCTAGTAAGATAGTAATTACAATCATGGCAAATACATAATTAAGAGAAGAATGAGAAAAGGAATGCGTGGGATTTATCTCAGATATTTCATGTTAACTTCACGAGGTTTTGGATGCCAAGTGAACAATCTTCTTCTAATTAAACAAAAGAACTTAGAGAGAGAGGAAAAAATGATGTTTAGTGGAAAGAAGTAGATGGGATTATGGATCATTAATATGGTTAAGAAATGGATGCAGTAGTGTTTCAGGATTATAGACCCAAATCCAAACTAGATCGGAGCCAGAACTAAATTTTTCAGATTGGATCCAGGTTATATATGGACCCCACTCGACCCAAATGATCCAATAGGGCAAAATTTTTGTCCATGGACCTAACTAGATCCAGTCTTCTATTGTATTGGGTGTGGGTCCAATATTCGGACTTGAATCAAGGAATCGATCAGATCAAGATCACTCATGGCCTGTTCCAATCCAACCCATTCGCACCACTATTAACAAGTCAGATATTTGTAGATGTAGCATGTCATCAACATAAGAATACTAAGTCAAGGAATTGTATAATATTGTAAGCATTTGGCATGCCAGTTCCATGATGACAAGTAAAGCCATGTCCCATCTCTTGTAAGATGTGGGCCATTTTTGTTAAACATAAACAATTCAATTACTAGTGCTAGAACTAGTTTGAGTAAAACTAGATTCTTTATCTCTATTGAACCATCTTCATTGTACCTGGACAATCCTACATCTTTGGTTATTGCAACTTGAAATCAATCGAAACATGCTATGCAATGGAAATAGACCATTTTCCACTAGAATGGAATGTACTGCATGGGAGCACTTTGAATTTCATGCTCAGCATATTTATGTGCATATGATGCAATGCCAGAATCTCTTTGATTTTCTAGTGCACACTGTAGATATAATTTTACCATATTAGGCCCATATATATAACATTATAATATAATATTCTATTATACTATATTTATGATAATATATTATATTATCATAACTATAACTATAACAACAAAATATAGTGATTGTAATAATGTGATATATTATGCTTATAATAGAATAAGAATATATTATATTATCATTATGTATTTTACAACAACATAATATGTTATTCTATTAATTTAATAATATAATATAATATAGCATAATATATAGTTTACTATTATAATATATTTATAATATAATCATATAGGATGATATGATATGATATAAGATGTAGTTATGAGATTTGATGGTGGATGTTTTGAATAATAGAAAAAATGATTAAAACCAAAACAACTTCTCCACATCGGATAGAGAACCTTTTGGGGAAGAGCTCTAAAATGAATCATTTCTCAAGTAGATCTTTTAATCTTTCTGGCAAAGTCAAAATAGTTTTCTGATTTTTTTTACCAAATACAACTGTATCATCCAAAAATACTTTTGAAGGGCCAGAAAATACTTTTTGGCCCTCCAAAAGCTTTGCCAAATGGGGTTTAATTGTTAAACTATCTTAACTCATTGATTTATCCATCAAATAGATCCAATCAAAGTGATTCAAAAATAAATTTTTAATCCATCAAAAAAACTAATATATAATCAATTTTATTAAATTGAATTTCGATGGATTTATAATTTCAGTAGTTTAATGTATTTAAAAAATTCATCAAGTGTCCAATCAAAATTATGTGGTATTAGATACATCTTATTATCTTCTAATCTTAATCTAACTTTGATAATGGTTGGCTTGATTTTAACTATACCAACCACAAAATCAAAATCCACCACATATGTGTTCTTCAAATGTTTTTTTGATTTACATTTTTATTGATGATATCACTATTTCATCAACAATATATAAAATAGTAGTGATAACATAACAATTGGTAGTAAAGATAGAATTTTAATGACCATTCTAGAAATATTATCTTTAATAGTATATACTTATAGTGACTATTTTAAAATATCATCATAAAAAATATATACTTTAGTGATGAATAATAAAATCATCATTAATACATTGGCCAATATTGATTTTAGTGCCACAAATTATGACAACATATTGTATCTCACCAAAGATATAGAGTTTTAATGACCATTTTATCATCTCATCATTTAAAGATATGTACATACAAGGACCATTTTAAAATATCATCACTAAAGATATAAATTTTAATTATAAATTATAAAATTATCAGTAGTGATTTGACAAACATTAGTTTTGACATCAAAATTATAACAACATAATATTTCACCACTAAAAATATAGATTTTTAATCATTACTCTAAAAGTTTTGTCATTAAAGATATATAACTATGATGACCATTTTAAAATATCACCACTAACGACATAAATTTTAGTGATAAATTATAAAATCCTCATTAGTGAGTTGATCAAAAATACTTTTTGCATTAAAATTGCTATCCTACCATACAAAAGCTCCATTTTTTGGTAATCTACAAAAGCTCCATTTAATGATGAACTTTTATGAGAAAATAAAAAATAGTCATAAAATGAAAAATATTACATTACCATGCATTAAATTTAAAGGTGCAACATCAACTCTGCAACTCATAGAAAATAAAATTTTATAAGTTTTAAAGAGAGCACAACTTTGATAATTTGTATGAATAGGTGAAATAAAACTCTTACTAAATGGCATAATAAAGTTTAAAGTCAACGGCAACCTATTAGGATGTAGGTGGCCATGACAACAATGCTAAAAATCCCAAACTTTTTTGGAAAAGGGGACATGAGTAATTGAAGAAGAAAACTAGAATGTCATCATCAATGTGAAGCATAAAGAGTCATCCATGGCTACGCCCCTTCTCGATCATGTTTTGGGTGCACCGATCCTAAACCAAACAACCAACACAAGAAAAATGGACTAAGCAATTATTTTCAACAAATCTACAATTAGAAATAAATTATGTAGCTAATTTTGGCACATAAAAAACATTCAATAATGGGAATGAATATTCAGAGGTACATGGAATAACACCAATACCAAAAACTGATAAGTTTTCTCTATTGATAGTTGTTATACGTGCATTAGAAGAGTTAAATTGAATAGAAAAAAAATTTTCAATACCAACCAATCATATGATTACAGGCACTTGAATCTATAAACCAACTGAGATGAGAGATATTTTATATCAAATGTACTAGTAATAGAAAGAGTATTTGAGATAACACCTAAAAAAGCATAAGCTTCTTTACCAAAAAAAAAAAAAGCGAAAGCAATTGATTCTTGAATCATTTTCTAAATGGTTTTAGAAGTAAGAGAGGCTTGAATATCGAGAATAATATTGGTTGGGTTGGCTATCAATGTATGATAGGCTTTGTGCCCTTGTCTTCATTTACCCAGAAGGCGACATTCAAAAATGATGTAACCCATATCAGACAACAATTACAATAATGTCGCTTCTTGCAATGTGAGACTGTGTGACTATATTTTCTTACATTAATGGCACTAAATGCTGTCGAGATCCTTTGTCTTTGGCTTCTTCTGATATCTTGATGAAAATAAAGCACCATCAAAATTTGTTGTTGAATGATCAACGATGGCCTGTGCATGTTGCCAAGTTTCTTCTCGAAGGAGATCTGAAATGCAACATCAAGATCTTGATGAAATAATAATATTCACATGAACTGATTCAAATCCTGAATGTAGTTTCATCAAAAGTTGCATCACTCTACTCTTTTTGTATTCTTCCTTGTTATGTTCAAAGGATGATCTTTGATAGATGTTGCTACAATGCATCTTATTAAGACCAAAGAGCCATGAAGCTAGCGTACATTTGAATATCTTTGTCGCCTTGATTATATTGAGAGATGCCAAATTCTAGTTGAAACTCTCGTGCTTGGTTTAACTGAGAATAAATTTGCTTCAAGTACTTCTTCATCTCTGAAGCTTTTTCATAAGCTCGCAAGCTCATCACTTAAGAAGCCAAGTTGTAACGTGAGCATTCATGGTTTTCCATCTTGCCCTTTTTCATACATCCATAGTTTTCGAACTTGTGTAATCCAAAATCCCTAACAAATCACTACCTTTTGCAAATGTGCAAATTTGAAATTCTTGGATAGGATAATTCTTACCATCAAACTTCATAGAGATGACATTGGAATGACTATAGGAACAAAGAAATGATCAAATTAAAAGAAATCACTAGGCCAAGAAAATGCAGGATTGAGAAAGCGATGAAATTTGCCAAAGATCAAAACTTTTGGCAAGATAATAGAAGAGGAATAGCTCTGATGTGGAGGATAAAAAAATGGTAACTGTGGCTATACAAAAGTAGTATGTGTGGCTGTACAAAAGTGATAAATATGTCTATGATAATTGTAGAATATTTACATGCATAATCATAGAAAAAAATCAATGAAGAATATTCAAAGATAGCACTACTGATTATGACTTATGTTTATCCATGATTGCTAAGATTATTGCTAAGATCATAGCTTGATTCTTTCCTTTATACCTAGAGATTCTATTGACAGAAAATTAAAGGAGAATAGTCAATGACAGTATTGTTAATTGTGGCTTAATTTGATCCTTGATTGCTGGAATTATAGTTGACCCTTGATTGCCAAGATTCTGGATTAATTCTATCCTTGGTTCCTAGCCTAGATTCCATTGACAACATAATGCTTCTTATAGAGTGTAAATATGATGGGCTTCTTCAAAGAACTTTTATATGAATGCGCATTTATCATCTCTAGAACTCATCATTTATTATTTAATTTTTTAAAAAATAAAAACAATGATGTGAGGAAGCATGGCCAAAATAGAGCGAGCCATGCAAGTTAATATTTGAAGGCTCAAAAACTAATGAAGCCATAGGAGCAGGGATCCTTATTGTGTCTCCAACTAGAAAAAGGTTGCAGCTTCCTTTTCAACTAAGCTTTCCCTACTCAAACAACTAGGCCAAATATGAAGCTTTAATGATTGAAGGACAATGGAATCTTAATGGTCAAAGTGATCATGGATTCCTAGATCATACTAAAGCAGTTGACTGACAAATATAAATACCATAGTGAAGCATTAATAAGATATCATATATGAACAAGCAAATTAATACAAGCCTTTATTGAGGTAAAACTAGAATTTATTCCACAATCAAAGAACTAATTTGCCAATGAACAAGCTCCAATGGCATTAAGATTGAGAATATGAGAACACATTTTAGAGAGACTTGTTAGAGTGGATAGAAGGCTATTTCCTTCCATGTTAGACAAATAGGATGAAATGCAATTCAAAGCATGTATGTTGGAGCTAACTCCTAGCTATTGGTGATTTCCAATTTTCCAATATCGTAAATATCTGATTGTGAAGATCCATAAGAAAGAAGAACTTTGGAGGAGAAATTCACACAAATAGTTGCATTCTTTGATGAAGAGCTTGATTGGCATTTCAGGTGGTGGAGATTGGCCTTACTAAGTAAATTCTTTGGTTGTGATTGCCCCCTTGACTTCATGCAAAAAGAGATGAAGGCTCGATGGAGCATGGATGGGGAGTTCCATGTTTTGCTTTTCTCCAAGGGTATCATCCTCTTCGATTTGCTGTTTGAGGAGGTCAAAACTCATACTTTGGTCTTCAGCCAAGCAATTACTAATATTAGAAAATCAAAGGCCAAACCTCAAGCCTAACTAGTACATAGAGTCTGGCAAGCTTATGTTTAGATCTGACTATCAGATCTTTGTCACAAACTATAGAAAAGGGGAGAATCTTAAAGATTGTAGCTCTAGCAAGCATCCCTCTATTTCTAGATGAATAGACTGAATCATCTCTGTGCATGGAATCTGTGTGTTGGTGTTTAGACCGACACCTCCAAGAGCTTATGATCGAGGGCTAAAGTTCGATTGAAGGACAATGCAAGAGTTTTATATATGAAGAGCTGTTCAACATGCACTATAACTATCGCATGGTATGGAGCACTTAGAAACATGTACTTGCTCTGCTAAGAGGAAGGGTGTTCCAACCAGGCCGCTATTTGGACCATGGATCTGAGTGGCAAGGGTTGCCATTAATCCATTGTTGGCTCTAGAGACCAAATGATCTCCAAAGCTAAACCTATATATTGGACCAAATAGTAGACCTTCGGCACTGCCGAGGAAAGTTTCCCAAAAATCTTCTTTAAAGAGGTTAATATGGTTGAAGGTTTCCATAATACTATCCTATTTTGATCCATTCAAGCTATTAAATCACATGCATAGAACAAGAACTAAAAAGGACAAGAAAAACATAGTAAGAAACAACATTAAATGCCAATTATAGAGAAGAAATATACCAAATATAACTATACCAAAGGTAGGAAAAGAATGTACATGGTGCAACACCAAATGATATTTCATTTGTAGAAAAGGCTCATAGCATTTATCTGCTTCACATGAACTATAAATCAAAATAAAAGGTGAAAAGAAACAATTAGATGCTAAAACAAATGGAGTGTAACTGTGAGTTTCTCTTAAATTCCAAGCATACAACAAGTTCTCCAATACCTAGAATATCTAATTTAAATCATTTATGATATTGCATTAGTATGAAGCAATAATTTCTATCATGTCAATACCTGGCTTTGCAGCATTTTGATTCATAATGATAGTGCTCGGTAGCGAAGGGTTAATTGGAGGAGTATGCTGAGTCTTTGTCTCTAGTGAAAGTATTTTCATAGCAATTTTTTTTAGATAATCAGGCTGCAGTATCAGAAAGTCAGACAAAATACTTTCCATGAGATCCAACAATTCAAATTAATGAGAATGAGTGGAAACACAGATTATGCCTTTTTTTAAGAAAGAGAATGAACACATGCAATAAGAAGAATAACCGATCCACCTTATAGATGAATATATTTGCTTCACTTACAATTTGATTGGCCTAGACTAGCTATCCAAATACTTACTTTGATATGTTCACAGTTTAAATCAAGCCTTTACAGCTAGCAGAATTTGATTATCTAAACCTACTATTCCTAACCGAACAATACATAACAATTGAAATAAAAAAGTTCAAAAGCATGATTTGCAATATGAAAGGTTAGCAAACAGTAGATAGTTGCTAACATCAAGTAGATCAAACAACCATGGTCAAGTCAAGAAAATATTTGCAAGTCCAGCAAGACCCGTAGGACATTTGATTTTTCATTCTTTTTCTCCATTGATTAAGATAAGCACTGACAAGTGACAAAACTACAATAGTTCCTACAATAAGCCACTAAGCATGCTCAATCATAATAGCCAGCCAACTCATTAATATACAAAAAATCTAAATGTAGCTTCTCTCATATGTTTTTATTGAGATTTGGCTACGAACCTAACAAATGCATCTTATAAGCATGGACCAATGATGTTCCAATTTTATCGATCAATTGAAACTCCTTTGATATCTTACCAGCCCCTCTCCCATTCTCCCAAAGACATGCAGAAAGCCATCGAAAAGGAAGGAAAATAAATGAATCATAAACAATTGAACATATCCTAATAAGGATGACTTGATCAACTTGGTTTATTGCTTATTGCACGAATAATCCATCTTGCATTATAAAATAATCATAAGAAGAGTTTGAGATTCGGGCAATGAACGAACCACACTGTTAGCTATCCTATATATCTTCCGTTGCATTAAAAATTATAGATTATTTATGATTAAAATATTGCATCATAAATAAATAATTATTTACGATGAAAAGGTTATTCCGTTGCTAATACTCTATTAATCACGATGAAAAATTTTCGTCGCTAATATTTGAAAAAAAATGAGAAATTTTAAAAATTAAAAAATTATAGATTATTTATGATAAAAATATTACATCATAAATAATTTATTATTGATGATGAAAGGATCATTCCATTGCAAGTACTCTATTAGTCATGATGAAAAATTTTCATCGCTAATATTTTAAAAAAAAATTTAAAAAATTTAAAAATTATGGATTATTTATGATAAAAATATTACATCATAAATAAATAATTATTTATGACAGAAAGGTCATTCCATCGCTAATACTCTATTAATCACGATGAAAAGTTTTTATCACTAATATTTTAAAAAAATAAAAAATTTTAAAAATTAAAAAATTATAGATTATTTATGATGAAAATATGACATCATAAATAAATTATTATTTATAATGAAAAGGTCATTCCGTCGCTAATACTTTATTAATCATGATGAAAAATTTTTATCGCTAATACTTGAAAAAAAATTAAGAAATTTTAAAAATTTAAAAATTATAGATTATTTACTATGAAAATATTACATTATAAATAATTTTTTTTATGGTGACAAAAAGATTGTTCCATCATAAATACTCTATTAATCATGATAAAAAAATTTTATCGTTAATATTTTAAAAAAATAAGAAATTTTAAAAATTCAAAAATTACATATTATTTATGATGAAAATATTACATCATAAAAAAATGATTATTGACAACAAAAAGATCCTTGCATCATAAATACTCTATTAATCATGTCAAAAATTTTTTATCACCAATATTTAAAAAAAATAAGAAATTTTAAAAATTTAAAAATTATAGATTATTTATGATAAAAATATTACGTCGTTAATAATTGATTATTAACAATGAAAAGATTCTTCCATTGCAAATACTCTATTAATCATGATGAAAAATTTTTATCGCTAATATTTGAAAAAAAATAAAAAATTTAAAAATTATAGATTATTTATGATAAAAATATTATGTTATAAATAATTAGGTATTTATGATGAAAATCTTTTTCCATCACAATTACTAAATTATTTACGATAAAAAGATTTCATCGCTAATATTTGAAAAAAATAAATAAGCTTTAAAAATTCAAAAATTATAGATTATTAGCAACGAAAACTTTTTTCCATCATAAATAGTCAATTATTTGCACCAAATATATTTTCATCGCTAATATTTCTAAAAAAAATTAAAAAATATAAAAATTATAGATTATTTGTGATAAAAATTTTGCATCATAAATAACTTAGTATTTATGATAAAAATTAAATTTTTATCATAAATAATTGGCTATTTGCGATGAAAAATGATTTTCATCATAAATACTCTATTATTTACGATGAAACAACTTCATCACTAATAAAAAAAATTGAATCTTTAAAAAAATTATTTTTGGTACTAAAAAAAATCATTCTCTCAGTATTCAAACTTTGTTGGATGATGCAATAAAATTCTTCACCGACAACCAAACCAATCGTATCCAAGAGCAAACCACCTCAGAAAATTAAATGCAAGGAATTTGATTCAAAAAAAATATCAACCTCCAACTATATAAAAAATAAAACTTTATCAACTATTTGATAGACTAAATTGTATTATTTTCTTCTAAACCATCCCAAAAAAGTTTGGCCAATAATCCCTTATGACAACAAAATCCTATAACATCTTTAAGAGAAAAATATAACTTCTTGAATGCTGTCCTTAATCTACGACAGATGATGCACCACAACAGTCTGATCTCTGGAATCACCAATTGATGTTGGTCCTTCATCAAAAAGATCAAACTCTATATAGAAACTAAGGCCAACAGATCACTTAAAGATCCTCCTTTTGCGTCGAATCTCAAAGATTTTAGCTGCTCGCAGATTAAATTTGAGTTCGGATGTCCATTCAAATCTTTCAATCAACTCATAGCAGTGTTGCCATCAAAAAAATAAATCTAATTAGTTAAATTTTTTAATTATAAATTATATTTGATTGGAGCAGAATATCTATGAACTTGCCTTATTTTTGTGATCAAGGAGAATCAAAATGATCCATATGATGGTTGTCTCATATTCATCTCATTCTTCTGCACAAATCTACAATCTTCATAAAATTCTGATTGGCATGAACATATCCCAAGGCTGCTAGAATTCATGAATATACCTGAGAAGGTACTTTTAGTGGAGAAATATTTTTTTATAGAAATTATTTGTGATGAAATTTAAATTTATGTTTCTAATAAGATTATTAATGACGAAATCTTTCATCGTCAATAATTTTTTTGGCAAATTTTTTTTAGAGAGAATATTATTTTAGTGATTTTTTTAAATTATTAGTGATAAAAATAAAATTTTTGTTGCTAATAAACTTATTAATGATAAAAATACTTTTTATGGACAATAATTTTTTTAAATTTTTATTGTGGGTATTTTTTTGATGGGAAATATTGGCAACGAATATAATTTTTTCATTACTAATAAAGTTATTAATGATAAAATTTCTATCGCTAATAATTTTTAGAGAAAAAAATTTTAATGGGAATTTTATTTTTTTATGAGAATTATTAGCAACGAAAATCATATTTTCATCGTAAATATTTTTTTTAGAGGGAAAGTTTTTTTTGCAAAATTTTTTTTTGATAAAAATTATTAGCGATGAAAAAATTTTCATCACTAATAATTAGCGATGAAAATTTTCGTCGCTAATAGTTTCCATCAACTCAACATCCCATCGTGCTAAATCCAATTCTCCCCTTCCCTTCTCCCCTCTCTCCTCTCTTCTTTTCCTCTCCCCTCTCCCTCTCTGTGCTCTTCCTAAACTCTCCCATCTCCCCTCTCCTCTCTCCCTCTCCCCTCTCCCTCTCCCTCTCCATGCTCTCCCCCTCTCTTCCCACCAGCGAGCCCATCGTTGCCACCGTCCGTCGTCTGCACCACCATTGCCGTTGCTGTTGCCGTCCGTCGGAGGTAAGGTTCTTCGAACCCCTTCTTTTTTTTTTGTGTGTTGATCGGACCATCGTGGGGCGGAGAGGGTTATGGGGGAGGGGCCGATGGTGCCACGAGGCTGGGGAGGGTGTCGGTCAGCGGGGAGGTGGTCGAGGGGCGATCGGGGGTGAGACGGGGGTGGGGAGGGGAGGGGGGTGGCCGACGGTGCCACAGGGCCAGGGAGGGGGTCGGGGGGTGGAGACCCGACCGACGGTGCCACGAGGCTGGGGAGGGGGTCGGAGATGGGACCGGGGAGGGGGCGGTCGGCGGTTGGGGGCAAAATGGGGGTGGGATGGGGTCCATGTGAGGCCAGGGGCAAGACGGGGGTGGGGAGGGGGCCGTGGGCGGCCGTCGGTGCCATCGGGTCGGGGAGGGGGTCGGCTGGAGGAGACGATGCCGAGAAGGGGGCGATCGACAGCCGACGGTGAAATGGGGAGGGGGTCGATCGAGGAGGGGTGCGTGATGGTCGGGAGGGAGGAAGGAAAGAGAAAGAGGAGGGGGAAAAGAAAAAAAAGAAAAAAAAGAAAGAAAGAAAAGAAAAAAAATATAAAAAATAAAAAAAATATTAATCAAATATTTTATTATTTGATTAATAAAAATAAAATCTGAATCACGATCTGAATTAGATCGAGGTTGTTATTATTATTTAATATTATATTCATTTATATGTCAAGAATTGCAGGTATGGCATCATGAGATAGACGACGACATTCGCATTCGCTATCTACCTCGAAGGTCAAGGTGCCTTCATCGATTTCTACTGTCGCACCAGTTCCATCATCGGAGGGTCCTACACTAGTAGGTCCCAGTGAGATGAATTCGAGTGAGGTGGGTCCGAATGGTATTATTATTATTTTTATATCATAAAATTTATTTTTTTTATTCGGATAGCTATCATATTAATGATTTATTTATTATTATTTCAGATCAATTTTCATCGATAGTGAGGCGAGGGCGAGGTCCATCAAAGAACCTCGCTCTAGAGTATTGGAGATGCGAGCATCCGGGACAGCGTCTCCATATCAAGATACCACCCAACTACACTAGGCCCATTAGGAGATGGTGCGAGCCGTGGCAGAGTGAGCTGGGCATCACATACCGCAGCTATACCTCTGTGATGCTTTTCGATTGGCGTCACGTTGTACCGGCTCAGAGAGAGATTTTTTACACCCACTTACAGATAAAATAAATTATACTATGAATATTTAATTAGTATGGTATTCTTCTAATATTTGTTATTGACAGGGTATTTTTGATATTATTGATTTTAAGGAGGATCGTGTGCGATGAGCCATGGATGTTCATTTATCTTTGCATTTCAAGGATTATCGCCACCACATCCATCAGCATTGGTACCATATGATGCAGGATCATGGGGAAGAGGCAGCGCAGTAGCAGCCCTATGACAGCATCACTATGGATGATTGGACTGTCATATGCCGGCATTACGAGGATCCGACATATCAGGTTACATATCCAATTTTTTTTTTTAGAGTTTAATGATTGAATCAATTATTCTTAAATTAAATTTATTATCTACTAATTTGACTGGTAATTGTATAGAGAAGATGTGTTCAGAATATCGTGAATCGAGCGAGATAGACCATATCGCATTATAGAGGTTCGAGGTCATTCGCTCGTCACATGGAGCAGATGGTAAGTAATTTTTAATTAGTATATATTTCTCTAGCTATTTAAATTTTTTTTAATTAATTGTTCTCAATTGCAGAGAGATGATGAGAGTGGCGAGCTTCCTGATAGGATCAATATCTACTAACGGACCCACCAGTGACAGTCAGAGGAGTGGATGATGGAGAGCTAGGAGCTCTTTGTAAATTTTTTTAATTATTCTTTTCATTCACAGTCTGATTTTTATTATAAAATTAAAATAATTATAACTTTAATTTTCATGATCGTATGACAGATATGAGATCCCAACCTTCCTCTGAGGGCTCGATCACACCCACAGATGACGAGATCTATGATCAGATGCTTGGTACGAGACTCTGTTATGTTAGGAGTCTAGCATATGGATACTGCTCCCTCATTCTCACACTCGTCGAGGGCTGACATCCATACTGCTTGCAATACTTGATTGACAGAAGTGTAGAGGCAGGCTACTGAGGATCGACAGCAAGCTCATGAGTTGACTATATGCGTCGATGAGTATCAGCGGCTCCAAATCTAGATGATGGAGCGGATGGCGTAGATGGAGTAGACGATATAGCTGATGAGGCAGCAGCAGGCCGATCCGAGCTCTTTCGAGTGCTCTCTTTTCCTAGCTCGTTCTCATACAGCAGATGCCAACACTTGATGGCCTCTTTTTGTAGTTTTTTATTTTTATTTCAAATCTCTCATAATTTTAATTTAATATAATAAAATAATAAAATTTATTTATGAATTTATTGTGTAAACTTTTTATTTTTATTTTTTATTTTTAATTTATAAAAAAATATTATAAATATAAATTAAAAATATATATTCATAAATTATTTTTTTATAAAAATATATGTATATTATTAGTGATGAAATTATTTTTGATGAAATATTGGTCGTCAAAAATATTTTACTACAATGAAAAATTGGTCGTAGATAAATTTTTAATAAATTTAAAAATATTAAAATTTTATATAAAATTAATAATGATGAAAATATTTTCATCATAAATAATTAATATTTATTAGTGACAAAAATTTACATCAAAAATTACTATATTTACAACATAACTTTACATTGCTAATATTGTTTAAATTTGATTTTCAAAAAAATTTATTATTAAATTATTAATGATGAAAATATTTTCATCGCTAATAATTACATTTGTGATGAAAAAATTATGTCACTGATATTTTGTAAATTAGTGATGAAAAATTTTTGATGCAAAAAATCATATTTGCGATGAAAATTTTTTATTGCTAAAAGTTTTTAAAAAATTAATTTTCATAAAAATTTTTAATTAAATTAATAGGGATAAAAATATTTTCATTGCTATTAATCTAATATTTATTAGTGATATTAAATTTTATCATAAATATTCTTTTTTATGACTAAAATTTTTCATCATAAATAGTTTTCAAAAAAATAAATATTTTTAACGACAAAAATTTTTCATCATAAATAATCAATTATTCATGATAATTTTTTTTTTATCGTAAAATATTATCAATGATGTAATTATTTATGATGAAATATTAGTGATGAAAATTTTATCGCTAATAACTATTAGCGATGAAAAAAGATTATTAGTGATGAAAAATTTTTATCACTAATAACCTATTTTGTTGTAGTGGTTATTTTGATCTTAAAGTTTAGAAGTATACTGATAATATAAATTATTGATTTTAAATTAAATCAAGTCACTTGGGTTACTTAGTGTTTCATATACAATAGCATAGGGGACCATTTTTCTTAATCCATGCATAATACATATGATATTCACTTGGGTAAGACCATATCAATATTAGGATAATTTTGGATCAAAATTAGGGCAATCCACCCATTGATATGGCCTTATTGAAAGGTCTAGCTTGAATGAACTTAAAATTGCTTATTTTGCTTTCTTTGCAACTTTTATGGGATAGGCTTGTCCAAACCCATAATCACATAGTGTATTGACTAGTTCTTGAGGTGACTTAGTTGGGAAGATTTGTTGGTGAGCTTGTATAAAATTAATTGGATTGATTGTGAGCTCACCTAAAATAATTAAATTGGCTGGTGACATACTTGACCCAATCATTTACATTTTAAGAAACCCAAAATCTTCTCCCCCGACATTTCGGGATGCCATATCTCGACAACAATTGGTATCAGAACTTGGTACTTAGCACTTTATGATCTAACAATCAAAAATTAAAGATCATAAAAATCCTGATTGGATTCTCTCTTGTTGAAAGCCAATCAACCAATAGACCCCCACTATTCAATGGCACAAATTATGCATATTGAAAAGTATGAATAAAGATTTTTATTCAAGCACTTGACTATGACATGTAAAGTTGTTTGAAAATATATTCTAAAGTCAATCATTTGGATGATTGTGCTCTTTATAATTATATATAAATTATGAAATAATAAAAAATTATTTAGTATTTTTTCATTAGAAGGTGTACATCTTTCTTATTAGAACTCTTGTGTTGTGATGAAGTCCGTAGAACTATATGACAATCGATAAAAGAGGATTTATCGAATAATTCTTAAACATATTCACGATCAAATGATACGTCATTAAAGGATAATGACGTTTATCGAGCGTAGGTCATTATGTTCCATATAGGTTGGTTGTCCTCATAACCAAAGAGTATGGTGACACTAGTATAGCATACAGATGAGATGTAGGAGTACATCGTTACTGAATAAGTGACTCACTAGTGGAGTACTCTACTATCAAGAGCAGCTCACGAAGCATATGGGCATAAGTGTACCTCAGATCTGAGATCATCATAGTGACTTACAAGCAACTCACTGTGCTTTAGTGTCAGACTGTCTGCATTTCTAATACAGTGATGGAAGGCTACTAGGTACAGTCAAGTACTTGCGAAGTCTTTATGTAGATTAAGATGGGATTGACCCCTCTAAATTATAGGAGTTAATGCATCATTATATTTTAATTTAGTAAAATTTAGACCCGGATAATTCATGTGATGAATTTGAATGATTGGAATATAATGTGGATGATTCTTTTAGGATTGACAGTTAAACCCTAAATCATCTTCGAGCATTTAGGATCAAAGGAATGAATTATGCAGTAACCATATGCATTGGTTCTTAAATATTGTCTTGCATATATTCATCTATCTGAACATCGAAAATCATTGCTAGATGGTAACTTCAATTAGTACAAAAAATGATTCCTGTGCTACTAACTTAGTGTTCGAACTTATGGAGTCATGCATAAAGTCAAGCAATGTAGAAAAAAATTGATCTAAATTTATGAGTTTGATTGAAAGGTATATGACTTGATCGAACAAATAGATTAGCTTAATTAAGAATTAAGTTAAAGGTAATACAGGATTAAACAAGTTGACTATGTCTAGCTAGCACTAGATATGAGGTTCAAGTTTAATTTTGGGGATGATACTGATCTGATCAATGATCCAAGGGATTTATGAGAGATTTAATTTATGTTCTAATTAATTTCAGATTAGATCTAATTTAATTGAAAATTAATTGGGTTAAAAATTTAAGTTAGACTTAAACCAAAATCCTAATTAGATTAGGATTGACAGGCTCTTCAAATCTGATTCGAATCAGGTTCGAATTAGATCCAATTTGAGTTAAATCTAAGCCCATTTGGTTAAGACCCAAAGAGTCCCTAAAACTAAAGACTCTCTCTCATGGTGGCCGACCAAAGAAAGAGATAGAGTGTAGAAAATTTCCACCCCATCTCCCTTTTCCGTGCATGAGTGTTATGGACATGCGCAAGGGGGTCAGTATTCTTTCTTAAGTGGGTTTCCTAATTAGTCAAGAGTCCTAACTACTTTGGATTAGTTGTCCTAAATAAGTTAGGACATTGAATCAGATTGTGGCCTCACCTATTTAAAGGATGGATCATAACAACCGGTGATAGCTGATTTCTTGTGTGCGACAAAATAATAATCACCAGTAGAGAGCTTTGTGCAACAATAAAGGAAGCCGGTCCCTTCTTTCTGGCATGTAGGAATGTGTAGGATTTCTTGGCACCTTGGTCGAAGGCGTGAGGATCCAATCTCAGGCATCCCTAACGAGAGGAAATCAGATCTCCTCCCTCCCATTGCTTCACTTCTGAAGATTGATGCGCAAGGCTTCATCTCATTTTTCTATGGATCTTGGCGTGCACGCGAAGTAGAGGGCTTGTACTTTCAGACCTCCTGACGTATCGGATTCAAGTTACCTTTGGGGATTTGATCCCTATTCCACTGTGATCAAGGTAATCCATAATTGTTATGCAAGTTTTTATATAGAAAAATTTTCAAAACACACCCTGGTGATCCGATCAGATTGGATACTTTCCCTTCAATTGGTATTAGAACAGGATTGATACATGCTATGCATAGTTAATTTTTTTTAATATTTTTATATGAGATATATGATCAGAATTTTATGTAGGACATTACATCTAATTTAGATCTATTAATTGAAAATTATTTGATCTGATTTTGATCAGATTTCAAAAACCTAATCAATGGTAAATGATGGTTAGTTATAAATCTATTATAACAAAATCTTCTTGATGTAGATTTTTGCTGAAACAACAATCAAATTAAAATCTATTTTAAATTTATCTTAACAGAAGTTTTATGGTGTTATTTCAGATTATAAGTTAGATTTAATCAAAATCTGAATTGAATCTATTTTGACAGATTTTTAGATGTAATTTTAAGCAAAATTCTGCACAATGCAAAATCAGGTCTAATAAAAAAATTTATTTCTATACGTTCATGTATGTATTTGAATTATTTTTTTATGAGATTTTATATCTGATTTAAGTGTTTTATATGTTGTACAAAAGTAGGTTCAGATCTAAAATTTATATAAAATTTATCTGAAATTAATCTAATGCATTGATCTAATTAGATTAGATACATAACATGCATGATATGATCATGTTCTGTGCATGCCTGAATTTTTGATTATTGCATACGTAGATGCAATTAATTCTTAAAATTAGATTTCAGATCTTAGTATCCTAGTACTCAAATTGAGATGATCACTAGACTGTCCGATTATAAGAGGAAGCAGGGAATCAATCCCTCTCTTGTCCATTTGATGGGTTCTCTTATGACGTGTATGGATGTCACTATGATCAAGTCTCATGAAAAAGAACAGCAAAAAAATTTTAAAATTATTTTGATCATAAATATATTTAGATTAGATCTAAAGTGATTCATAATTTATTATAATTTTAATAAAATTAATTTAGATATAAAAATTGGTTTAAGATCTGAATTGCATATTACATATGTGTAGTTGGTAAAGATCTAAATTGTGCCATGATGCATGTAATGTACATAAGTATTTAGATCAAATTAACACATATTTAATTGTTAAACATAGATCTAAAATTAGATTTTACAAACTTGAAATTCGAGTAGAATAGTTCTACAAACTAAAACACATGGTTCACACACTTAATTTGGAACTAAGTGATTTAGATTTGAGAATTGAAGATATTAAGACACCTCATAAATCAATGAGAAATGGTTTAGCAAGAATCAGATCTTCTAACTGGATTAGACCTAAGGTTAGAAATAGATATGAACCAATTAGAGAAATTGATTAAATCTAATCAAGAGTTGTATTAGATTAGGTCAAAATTTCTTTAAGATCAACCTCAATAGTTGTAGCTTGATCAAGTCCATATTTTTGATCATACCATATGGACCTAATTATGGCTCAATGGTTTAGCCCGAGTCCTTTGGTAGACCAAATCGAAACTAATCGACCAATTAGTGTCTAAGATAAGTTTGGCAATATTGCTTGACAATATGATTGGTGATTTTTAATTGATAGTCTACTTATCTGGCCATTTTGATGGTGTCTAAGGCAAGCCGAGGCAGACCCTCCCACCGATCTCACTTATCTGGCCAATACAATATATTATATTTTGATTAGATCACTAATTGATTCGAGCTGACCCATGCCATTAAGGTAAATTAGTGTGACTGATTTAGGTGTCTCCAGACTAGGCTCGTCTCTTGTTCTCTTTATGACTTGGTGAAGTCAATAGAAGAATTTATGACTTATCGATTAATTTTTTCTCTTATTCTCAAATCATTAAATCAGTTTGACTGAGTTAGATGCCATTAGACTAGCTTGTCTATAGTCATCTTTATGGTTTGGTGAAGTCAGTAGGAGGATTTAAGACTTGCTGGTCAATTACTTGTCAAAATATTATAACCAAATCTTCTAAATTATTAGGTCTATAAAATGAGCTAGTTGTGGGGATAACTAGATCATACCCTCCCATTAAAGTGGATGATAGTGGGTCCAATAGTCTAGGTAAGCATTGCTGACCCATAGGCCTAGTGTTTATTTGGATATTGAAATTATCATTCATTATATAATGGCTCAGTCATGTCTTTCTAATAGGTGGTTAGGTTGACCGATCATAGTCAGATCTGATCATTTGTTGGTTGGATGGGCTAAGTATGGTCATATTCATGGTTGGATCTAACCAGGATTTTTAGTGAAGGCCCTAGCCTACTGAAATAAAACCTGAGGTAAAATTAATTACTAAAAATTATTTAGAGAGATAATTGGATAAGAACCTATCCATTGATGTACATAGGTTGGTCGGCCATAGTCAGGCTTATGTGCAGTCTACATGGATTCTAGTATCCGCTAAGGAATTAAAGTAAATCCTCGAATTGGAGGTAGAGGCTATTAATTCGTATAAAATAGTGGAAGGATCTTTAGACTAAAGTCTAAGTCTTTAGGATTAAATAATTTATATACTAATAGATCTTTTATTTTTCTTTCAGTGATGGCTAATAGTTTATCACTCCACTCACTATTGGACAGTAACAAGTTTATGGGACCCAATTTTAATAATTGGTATCAAAAGTTGAGAATAGTTTTCGAGCATGAGAGGATCCTATATGTGATTATGGATTCAACACCTAAAGTACCAGCTTCCAATTCAGATGTGATGGTTAGAGATACTTATCAGAAGTGGCTCAATGATTATACGACAGTACGTTGCATAATGAGGGCTGCTATGAGTGATGAATTTAGTTGTAAATTTGATGATGCTTAATCAAAGGAGATGCTTCAAATGTTGAATGAGTCCTTTGGCACACTTGAGAATTTATCCTCAACATGGCATAGATCTTTTGCGAGAGAAAGAAAATGCAAGATGCAGAAAAACCATGGTGATCCTAAGTAGTCTAAGGCAGACCAGAGTCAGGTAGAAATGGATAGATCTTGGAAGAGATTAACAAAGGATTGCTGGATAAGGTACTTATATGATAACACCTTGTAATTTCTTTATCTATGATACTACTACCTAGATATTGGATATCAGAAGTCTAATTCATATCTGCAATTCATTGCAGGGACTTCAGGTTAGTAGAGAATTTGAGAAAAGTGAACGATTCTTGAATATTGGAGATAGAAGAGTTATTCCAGTTCTAACTATAGAAAAAGTTCAACTTGCTCTTAATTCAAATACTATTATTTTAGATGACTGTCATTATTATCCATCTTTCCTTTGAAATATTATTTTCATCGACCTTTTGGCCAAGGATGGTTATAATTTTTCTACAAAAGAAAATTACTATGATATCATTATTAATGGTGTCACAATTATGCGTGGATAATTGAAACATGGTATTTACACATTATCATAACCTGTTAGTGTAATGTACACATCGAACAAATATCCTAGAATAGATAATGTCACAGATGCCTACCTTTGGCATTGTAAGCTCGATCACATAAATAAGAATAGGATAAATAGATTAGCTAAAGAGAGAATCTTTGATATCAATGATTGTGAATTATTACCAACATATGAGTCCTATCTTTTTGGGAAGATGACCAAGTCATCCTTTACTGAAAAGGATGAATGAGCCAGTGATATTCTAGGTCTAGTATACAGTGATATATGTAGACTTATAAATATAAGCACCAAAGGAGGGTATTCTCACTTCATTATATTTATTGAGGACCTAACGAGATATGGGTATGTCTATCTTATGAAGCACAAGTCTGAATTATTTGAAATATTCAAACAATTCCATAATGAGGTAGAAAAGTAAACTGAGAAGAGTATTAAAATATTTTGGTCAGATCGAAGAGATGAATATCTTTTTAATAAATTTTTGATATATCTAGGAAAGAATGGGATTCTCTCCTAGATATGATAAGAGCTAGCAGAGTCCAATCGCCATCGATCTGTCTCCTCTCTGTGTCCAGCCGACAACATCAGAAGATCATCTGATACATCACTCTCAGCCACCGCACTAGATGACTCCAGTCTGAAACTTTCTCCCTTTCCTTTCTTTTTTTATAGATAATCTCTCTTCATGTGCCCTAGCTGCTTGCACATGTAGCACCTAAGCTCTCTAATACTCCTTGGAGACCTCTACCTTCCCGCTATCTCGCATCTATCCTTCCCCCTCATAGACATTTCACCGGCCACCATAGCATCCTGGAGAACCTTCGTAATATCTCTAACCATCTGCTCCCTTTGCTCGTTCATCTGAAGGATTGACATTATCTCCTCATAGATTAGGGTCTCCTTCACATACAATAGAGTTGTCACCAGTGGATTGTAGCTCTCGGGTAGCGAGCACAGCAACATCAGGGACTTGTCCTCCTCCTCCATAGCCACACCCAAATTGAGTAAATCCATACTCAACTGTTCGAACCGCTGAACATGTCATAATATATCTCCACCTTCTTACCCTCTCTCATGGTGGCCAACCAAAGAAAGAGATAGAGTGTAAAAAATTTCCACCCCATCTCTCTTTTCTGTGCATGAGTGTTATGGACATGCACAAGGGGGTCGGTATTCTTTCTTAAGTGGGTTTCCTAATTAGTTAGGAGTCCTAACTACTTTGGATTAGTTGTCCTAAATAAGTTAGGACATTGAATCAGATTGTGGTGCCTCACCTATTTACAAGATGGATCATAACAACCGGTGATAGCTGATTTCTTGTATGCGACAAAACAATAATCACCGATAGAGAGTTTTGTGCGATAATAAAAGGAAGCCAGTCCCTTCTTTCTAGCGTGTAGGATTTCTTGGTGCCTTGGTCGAAGGCGTGAGGATCCAATCTCAGGCATCCCTAATGAGAGGAAATCAGATCTCCTCCCTCCCCTTGATTCACTTCTGAAGATTGATGCGCAAGGCTTCATCTCGCTTTTCTATGCAGCTTGGCGTGCACACGAAGTAGAGGGCTTGTGCTTTCAGCCCTCCTGAGGCATCAGATTCAAACAACCTTTGGGGATTTGATCCCTATTCTGCTATGATCAAGGTAATCTACAATTGTTATGCAAGCTTTTATATAGAAAAATTTTCAAAATACACCCTAGTGATCCGATCAGATTGGATACTTTCCCTTCAATTGGTATTAGAGCAGGATTGATACATGCTATGCATAGTTTTTTTTTTTGATATTTTTATATGAGATATATGATCAAAATTTTATATAGGACATTACATATAATTTAGACCTATTAATTAAAAATTATTTGGTCTGATTTTGATCAGATTTCAAGAACCTAATCAATGGTAAATGATGGTTAGTTATAAATCTATTATAACAGAATTTTCTTGATGTAGATTTTTGCTAAAACAATAATTAAATTAAAATTTATTTTAAATTTATCTTAACAAAATTTTTATGGTGTTATTTTAGATTAGAAGTTAGATTTAATCAAGATCTGAATTGAATTTATTCTAACAGATTTTTAGATCTAATTTTAAGCAAAATTCAGCACAATGCAAAATCAGGTCTAATCAAAAATTTTATTTCTATACATTCATGTATGTATTTGAATTATTTTTTTATGAGATTTTAGATTTGATTTAAGTGTTTTATATGTTGTACAAAAGTAGATTCAGATCTAAAATTTATATTAAATTTATCTAAAATTAATCTAATGCATTGATCTAATTAGATTAGATACATGACATGCATGATATGATCATGTTCTGTGCACGCCTGAATTTTTGATTATTGCATATGTAGATGCAATTAATTTTTAAAATTAGATTTTAGATCTTAGTAGCTCAGTACTCAGATTGATATGATCACCAAATCATCTGATCATAAGAGGAAGCAGGGAATCAATCCCTCTCTTGCCGATTTGATGGATTCTCTTATGACATATAGTGGTGCCGTTGTGATCAAGTCTCATGAAGAAGAACAACAAAAAAAGATTTAAAATTATTTTGATTATAAATATATTTAGATTAGATCTAAAATTATTTATAATTTATTATAATTTAATAAAATTAATTTAGATATAAAAATTGGTTTTAAAATCTGAATTGTATGCTACATATGTGTAGTTGGTAGAGATATAAATTGTGCCATGATGCATGTAATGTACATAAGTAATTTAGATCAAATTAACACATGTTTAATTGTTAAACATAGATTTAAAATTAGATTTTAGGATCTAAAAATTGTATGACATATGATGTATGTTTCACTTGAAATCTTAGTAGAATAGTTCTACAAACTGAAACATACGGTTCACACATTTAATTTGGAATTAAGTGATTTAGATTTGAGAATTGAAGATATTAAGACACCTCATAAATCAATGGGCAATGGGTTAGCAAGAATCAGATCTTCTAACTGGATTAGATTCAAGGTTAGAAATAAATATGAACCAATTAGAAAAATTGATTAAATCTAATCAAGAGTTGTGTTAGATTAGGTCAGAATTTTTCAAAGATCAACCTCAATAGTTGTAGCTTGATCAAGTCCATATTTTTGACCATATCATATGGACCTAATTGTGGCTCAATGGTTTAGCCTGAGTCCTTTGGTAGACCAAATCAAAACTAATCGACCAATTGGTGTCTAAGATAAGTTTGGCAATATTGCTTAGCAATATGATTGGTAGTTTTTAATTGATAGTCTACTTATCTGGCCATTTTGATGGTGTCTAAAGAAGCCGAGACAGACCCTCCCATCGATCTCACTTATCTAGCCAATATGATAGATTATAATTTGATTAGATCACTAATTGATTTGAGCTGACCCATGCCATTAAGGTAAATTAGTGTGACTGATTTAGGTGTCTCCAGACTAGGCTTGTCTCTTATTCTCTTCATGACTTGGTAAAGTGAGTAGAAGAATTTATGACTTATCGGTTAGTCTCTTCTCTTATTCTCAAATCATTAAATCAATTCGACAGAGTTAGGTGCCATTAGACTAGCTTGTCTATAGTCATCTTTATGGCTTGGTGAAGTCAGTAGGAGGATTTAAGACTCGTCGATCAATTACTTGTCAAAATATTATAACCCAATTTTTTAAATTATTAGGTCTATAAAATGAGCTAGTTATGAGGATAACTAGATCATACCCTCCCATTAAAGTAGATGATAGTGAGTCCAATAGTCTAGGTAAGCATTGCAGACCCATAGGCCTGGTATTTATTTAGATATTAAAATTATCATTCATTATATAATGGCTTAGTCGTGTCTTTCTAATGGGAGGTTAGGCTAACCGACCATAGTCAGATCTGATCATTTGTTTGTTAGATGGGCTAAGTATGGTCCTGTTAATGGTTGGATCTAACCAGGACTTTCAGTGGAGGCCCTAGCCTACTGAAATAAAACTTTAGATAAAATTAATTACTAGAAGTTGTTTAGAGAAATAATTCATTAAGAACCTATCCATAGATGCACATGGATTGGTTGGCCATAGTCAGGCTCGTGTGCAATCTACATGGATTCTAGTATCGGCTAATAAATTAAAGTAATTCTTCAAATTGGAGGTAGAGGCTATCAATTCATATAAAATAGTGAGAAAATCTTTAGACTAAAATCTAAGACTTTAGGATTAAATAATTCATATACTAATAGATCTTTTATTTTTCTTTCAGTGATAGCTAGTAGTTTATCACTCCACTCACTGTTGGACAGTGACAAGTTTATGGGACCCAATCTTAATAATTGGTATCAAAAATTGAGAATAGTTTTCGAGCATAAGAGAATCCTATATATGATTATGGATCCAACACCTAAAGTACTAGCTCTCAATTCAGATGCGATGGTTAGAGACACTTATCAGAAGTGGCTCAATGACTATACGACAGTATGTTGCATAATGAGGGCTGCTATGAGTGATGAATTTAGTTGTAAATTCGATGATGCTCAATCAGAAGAGATGCTTCAAATGTTAAATGAGTCCTTTGGCACACTTGAGGATTTGTCCTCAACATGGCATAGATCTTTTGAGAGAGGAAGAAAATGCAAGATGCAAAAAAACCATGGTGATCCTAAGCAGTCTAAGGCAGACCAGAGTCAGGCAGAAATGGAGAGATCTAGGCAGAGATTAGCAAAGGGTTACTGGATAAGGTATTTATATGATAACACCTTGTAATTTCTTTATCTGTGATACTACTACTTGGATATTGGATATCGAAAGTCTAATTCATATCTGCAATTCATTGCAGGGACTTCAGGTTAGTAGAGAATTTGAGAAGAGTGAATGATTCCTGAATGTTAGAAATAGAAGAACTGTTCCAGTTCTAGCTATAAAAAAAGTTCAACTTATACTTAATTCAAATATCATTATTTTAGATGACTGTCATTATTGTCCATCTTTCCTTTGAAATATTATTTTCATCGATCTTTTGGCCAAGGATGGTTATAATTTTTCTACAAAAGAGAATTCCTATGATATCATTATTAATGGTGTCACAATTATGCATGGATAATTGAAACATGATATTTACACATTATCACAATCTGTTAGTGTAATGTGCACATCGAACAAATATCCTAGAATAGATAATGTCACAGATGCCTATCTTTGGCATTGTAAGCTTGATCATATAAATAAGAATAGGATAAATAGATTAGCTAAAGAGGGAATTCTTAATATCAATGATTGTAAATTATTACCAACATATGAGTCCTATCTTTTTAGAAAGATGACCAAGTCATCGTTTACTGGAAAGGGTGAATGAGCCAGTGATGTTCTAGATCTAGTACACAGTGATATATGTGGACCTATGAACATAAGCACTAGAGGAGGGTATTCCTACTTCATTATATTTATTGATGACCTAACGAGATATGGGTATGTCTACCTTATGAAACACAAGTCCGAATCATTTGAAATATTCAAATAATTTTATAATGAGGTAGAAAAATAAATTGAGAAGAGTATTAAAATTTTTTAATCAGACCGAGGAGGTGAATATCTTTTCAATGAATTTTTGACATATCTAGGAGAGAATGAGATTCTCTCCTAGATATGATAAGAGCTAGCAGAGTCCAATCGCCATCAATCTGTCTCCTCTCTATGTCTAGCCGACAACATCAGAAGATCATCTGATACATCACTCTCAGCCACCGCACTAGATGACTCCAGTCTGAAACCTTCTCCCTTTTCTTTCTTCTTTTATGGATAATCTCTCTTCCTATACCCTAGCTGCTTGCACATGTAGCACCTAACCTCTCTGATACTCCTTGGGGACCTCTGCCTTCTCACTATCTCGCATCTATCCTTCCCCCTCAAAGACCTTTCATCGACCACCATAGCATCCTGGAGAACCTCCATAATATCTCTCACCATCCACTCCCTTCGCTCATTCATCTGAAGGATTGACATTATCTCCTCATAGACTAGAGTCTCCTTCCCATACAATAGAGTCATCACCAGCGATCATAGCTCTCGGGTAGCAAGCACAGCAACATCAGGGACTTGTCCTCCTCCTCCATAGCCACACCCAAATTGAGTAAATCGATACTCAGCTGGTCGAACCGCTGAACATGTCCTAATATATCTCCACCTACCATCCGAAGGCTATAGAGTTATTTTTTCAGCATAAGCTTGTTGCTCATGTTCATATATAGGGAGTGCAATCTTGACCACAATCCTTTGAGTGTCTTCTCTTCCAGCACGTCATATAGCATCAAGTTCATCAAACACCACTTGAACAGCGAATAGACCCTCTTCTCAAGCACGATCTATCATCCCCTTTGGGTTTTCCTCCAAAGCTAGATCCAATTTTTGCTGAACCAATAGATCCTCAACCCTTATCCTCCACATCAAGAAGTTCTCCTTTTCATCAAACTTCTCAAAGTCGATCTTCAACCCGCTGCTCATGATGTCTCAAGCCACAACCACAAACAACATAGATCTAATTAAGAAAAAAGTACATTTGATAGAAAAACCTTGCTGATCTAAAGACCTTCAACTCTGATCTTCAACTCCTGGCATCTCTTGCCTTCTCTATGCTCAACCCTACTCTGATATCAATTGTTATGTAATTTTTCAAGACATGGAGACCTTGAGTACACCAGCAAACTTCTCACAAAGGAGACGACACCAATTTTTTGCTTGAGAAGGGAGTGCTTCCCTTCTTTCCTTCCTTAAAGGTGGTAGCTAGGGTTTGCTGCCCCTTCTATATGGCATGCAACCAGAGAAAAATGAGGGTTTCAGGAGAAAAAGATTCGATTCATTTCTCTTGTAATAGGTTACATATATATAGCCTATATAATGGGTCAAAATTCAAACCTAAAAATCTCCTTAGACTAATCCAAATGCACTCATCCAAACCCATATACACCCATGGTCTGATCATGCACTCACCCTTTGAGTTACTCCCCTTAAGACTAATCAAACCAAGCCTTAAGACCCTAGGATCAAAACCTGACCCCAGACTCAAATAAAAATCTTGTGCACTGTTCCCACAGTTTGAGTCGGTTGGGTCAGAGCTCGAGTTGACTTGCCTGCACTCTAGCCAGTTTGACCAAATCCTGAGTCGGCTTGGATGCTATGCCACCAACATGCCATAAAGTGCTGCTCTTTGCCTGGTATCTGAGCCAGCCTCTCAGAGCTCGAGTCGGCTTGACCTGATCTGAGTCGACTCCTCTTAAAGCCGAGTCAACTCCTCAGCTGGTAGAAGCTTTCACTTGATTCTTTGCTCCACCTTGTGTCTCAAGTATCCAGAGCTCCAACCAAGCTCCTCAAAGTCCTCATCACTGATTGTCAAGCCCATGGAAATGATACATCGCCTCCACCCTAGGACCACTCCTGTCCTATCCTATGATCGTATCCATCATAGTGTACCTAGAGCCTATCGAACTGACTCCATCTGTGGTCACCTCTAAGGCTATGGGGGCACCATAAAATCCCTATAGTTTAAATCTGAGGGGTGTAGGGATTCGTATCTGATTCCAGTACCAGTGATGATGATGCATTGTATGGATCTATGTAGGATTGTGGGCACTAGAGAGGTGTGGCTCTGAGGAGACTATATCAGATGGGTTGTTTGCGGTAAGAGAGGATCCGAATACCTATGAGGAGGCTGAGGAGAGCCTTGAAAGAAACAGGTGGGTCCAAGCCAGGATAGGCGAGCTGCAGACCCTCCAAGAGAAGTTGAAGCGATGGTTGGTGCAGGTGCAAAAAGGAAAGGCTTGGATTCTCCAGATTCAGTCATTGAGTCTAAAGAGTCGGATGAGCTCTTGTTGGTTTTGGAGGAGCCCACGAGGTGCGGAGGGTCAGAAACGGCTTCGTAAGGATCTGTAGAGTGAGGAGGGTCTGAAGGGGCAGCGATGATGATCGAGGTGCCACGATAGGCCCAGCAGGATAGCATTGGATGGTTGGCCTCAGGTACAAGATTGACTTCTATAGTATCAGATGGAATTTGGATTCAGGTGGAGCATCGGGCAGAGGTGGCTTCATAGGTGGAGGGAGTTTTGGTACGAGTTCAGAGCAGACAGGTGCAAGGGGAGGAGTGATGTCCCAGCACTAGTGTCAAGATTGCATAGAGCCAGATGGAATGGATTGTGCAATTGGAGAGGTGTGGCTCTGAGTGGACCATATCAGGTGGAGCATCAATTATAATAAGTGCCGATATAGGAACACTACGGTCTCTCCAGAAAAGTCCAAGGCAACAAGTGGTGAGTTGCCAAGCAGAAGGGAGCCTACAACAAGTTTTAAAGTGGTGCCAAGGAGCAAGCAAAGGTTTTCAGCTATGGAGGCAATCATCCCAAAGGTCTTCAAGAGAGCTCAGAAGCTAAAGACGATTGGTGGTGGCAAGGATGTTCGCACAAGAGGCTATTAAGGCATGCAGCGATAAATAGGGAATTGGATTTCTAAAAATTTTAAACTTAACTTATGTCTTATGAAAAATGTTTAACAATAGCTAAATAAATAGGGAAGTATAGTTGATTTAAGGCTAATGATTAAAAGCAAGAATGCAAGAGATTAAAGAAGTTCTAAAAAAGAGCAATTAGGCACAACACAAACAAAAAGGATTTATAATGGTTCGGTGCCAACCTTGCACCTACATCCACTCCCCAAGCTCCTACTTGAGAATTCCAATCTACTAACTTGTATTCAACTTGAATACACTCGTCAGAACCTCCGACTCTAGCTATCCCAAGCTAGTCCACTTATTTTTCGGATACAAGCCAACCCAATACACTCCGATTCAAGGTTCGGATCAACCTTCCCTTATTTTGGAACCCTTCCAAAACAAAAACAATAACTCAAATAGAGTATAACAATCAATAGCACAGTAAATACAAAAGAAAGCTCCTTTAATGAGTGAATGAGGCTTTAAATATACTTTATTCAAAAAGAAGAAGACTCTTTTCGATTTTCTCAAGGTGGTTGGAAACTTGAATGTGCACTTGAGAAGTTGGTGAGCTTGAATTAAAGGCTTCTTGAATGCTTTGAGTGAGCTCTTGCTTAGGGCTGAAAAGTTTGCTTGAAATTATCTTTTCAAAAATCTCTCTTCTTTATTCTTGTTAATGATTCCCACCTTTTTGTCCCTTTTATAGCTTTAAGGAATGGTGGAGAATAATTTGGGCTGAAATAGAGTCGTTAGTCCACATTAAATGAGCATTAAATGCACTTAAAATGGGTTAAAAACTAGCCGTTGTGAAATTTTTCCATCACAGGGGCCGACTCATGGGTTGGCTCATGCTCATGGGTTGACTCATGGGTCGACCTCTGTGGAAAACCAACAGAAAACCAAGGTTCTGTAAATTTGGCCTAAAAACAGCAGGGGTCGACTCATGGGTCGACTCATGCCTGGGGGGTCGACTCATGGGTCGACTCACAAACTGTGCCATCCAAAATTTCTGCATGCCAATCAGCTCATTGTGCCATGAGTCGACTCATGGGGTCGACTCAAATCTTTCAATCATGAATATCTTTCAAAATATATGTCCAAAAATAATAAAATTTTCACCAATGGATCACAAATCTTTTGTTCTATCACTTGATGCTTTCAAATCAAGATTTGGTAAAATTATGATTTTGTCCCTGAAAAGCAATAAATTTTTTTCAAGTGAAAATCATTAGTACCCCTTCAAATGCTTTGTACTCATCAAAATCAATCCAAGGAGCAACACTTGGCTTGACATAGTCATAACAATTATGACTAACCTAGTGGCATGGGTTAGCTCAAATTGTTAGCCACCTCTAATCAGAACTGGATCGACACATATGGCCAAGTAAGTGAGATCGATGGAAGGGATATGCCATTAACTCGACAAGAACGCATTCGAGTCGAGTAGCTCCCAATTAAAAACCAGTCGATTGCATCTGCCCAACTTACCTTAGACACCAAATTATTGAATCAGAACTAATTGGGTTAGCCTACAATTCAGGCTCTAACCACTGAGCCAAATTAGGTCTTAACTTGATCGAGTCACATCTAAATATGATTCAACCTTGATTCAGACTTAATCCTATTAGGCTGGTCAATTATTAGCTTTCATGATCCCACCTAACTAACTGTTGATTCAATTTGATCAACCACTAGACCTAATTGAGCTACCCAAGCCCGAACCCAATTTTATAAAAATGACTTAGATCTGAAATTCTCAATTTTAGACCTAATTTAATTCCATAAGTTTAATTCATTAATTAATTCTTGGGTTCATAAATAAAATATGTAAAATAAATCTTAGGATTTCAGGATCTAGGATTTTGCAGAAAAATAAGTTTTGATTTCTGATTAAGGATGAACACGCAACACCTCTACACGTCATAAGAACACCCATTGAATGGGAGGAGAGGGCCTTTAAACTTTACTTTGTTCTTATGACCGGACGGCCATGAGGAATACCTTAATCAGAAATATAAATTTAACTATAAAACTAGTTAGATCTAAATTTACATATCACATATATAATTTAAGATCTAACTAATACATGCTTTGCATACATCTTATGTATCAAAAATTGATCTAATTAATATGCTTTCAGATTTAATATATCATATGTAACATCTGAAAAATAAAATTTAAATTGAACTATTCAACATAAAATTTATTCTAGACAGTTACTAGAACAATTCTATAACTAGTCTAGGCATGCAACAGATCAATCTTATGTAATAATTAAAATTTTATTTTTTATTTTTTGATCTGATAATAATATTTATAACATTAAAAAAATAGAAAATAAATTAGATTTAAATTATATTTTAATCTCATTAAAATATAAACTTACAAGACTATTCATAGATCAAGCTATTCCTAGTCTAGTCATGCATCTCATGCATGTTAGATCTTCTCAGATTTAATTTTAAATATTTTGATTTCAGATTCTATTACATCTGATATGATATCTAAAATCTTTTAATATCAGATAAATTAAAATTAAAATCAGATCTAAATTAGATCTAAAACTGAGCCATGAACCTGGCTCTGATACTAGTTGAAGGAAAAGTCATCTTTTTCCTTGTAGGATCTTTCAGATTTCATCAAATCTGGGGTAGAATAATTTTAAAAAAAATTATTCTATATTTATTTTAGATTTAAATCTCTAGATCTAATTTTATTATCTAATATTAATTCAAAAATAAATCTCAAAATATGAAGAAACATGAAATACCTCAAGGGTCATCTGATTACCCTATAGATAATCGCAGCAAGCCTGAGGTTCTGATTTAGCCACGCAATCGTCTGGCCTCTACCAGTATCCACTTAGGTAGGATCTAGATTATCTTCTCCTCACAAATCTCTGATCTAAAAATTAGAATTAAATCTGATTAGGAAGATCTTCAAAAGTCTTCCTGAAGTTGGAGTAGCAGCCTGTCAAAGAAGTCCTGCAGCCTTCCTGTTCAAGGCATCACCACGCCTTGATCCTTTACCAGATGGATGCCCAACCTTTTGGGCATGAAGAGGGGAGAGGGAGCACTAGGGTGGATGTGGAGAAGAGAAGGGTTGGCTGGCTTTTGCTGGGTTGGGAGCAGAATCACTAAACCCTAGGCGCAGACAGGGTTTATATAGACCCTGCTGCGCTGCGCAGTGCCACATCATTCGATCAATCAAAAAATTTTAATAAATCTAAAAAAATTTTGATTGATGGAGTGATGTCATCTGATCATATCAGATAAGAACCCCCACCCTCTCTCCTATGTTGGTGCTATCTTTGGATAAGCACAAGGAAGGTTGGCACCAACAAGTCCATGTTTATCAAGACTCTCCATCCTTATCCATTTGGGGCGCCCACTTAATCCAATTGGGCTCACGCCATAATCTGATTATGGCACCCAATTTAATATATTTTTTGGCATGTGGACACTCCACAAAAATCCTCCAATGAGCTCTTGCCAAGTGGCCTTCAGTTTAAGACCTATATGTCAACATTTGACAGATGTCCTAAAATGAAAATGGTAGGTGACATGAATTAACAGGTGTTGTCTTAAATTCATCTCATAAATTAAGACGAGATTTTTTTGAGCTGGACAAGCTTCATTTAGACTAAGAGAAACTTTCTTAAGGTTCTCTGGATGAGTCAAATCATATTTGGCTCAGTCAAGATGAAAAAGATTGCACGAGGAGAAAGTTAGGCTCAATCGTGTGCTAGCACGATTTCCTTGAACCTAATTGGATCTAATCCAAATCAATTGGGCTAGCCCAATTGATGACATCCAGATCCTAACCCTTGTTAGTGTGACCCAGTTAGGTTCAATTCTGTATGGTAATGAGACATGTTATGATCTCATCATCGACATCATCGAAACTCCTTTCGATGGATCAGAACTCTTTTGATTCAGATAATTAGAATGATTGATCATCAAGATCATTCTAATTGCTCTCAAAATCTATCAGTGACACCTAACAGTATATGGTAGCAACCCATCAGAACTAAAGATGAATCTCTTGGTGCAGCTACCTGTGTGATTGAGTTCCTCTATCATGAGTCCCGACTGAATTAGGGTTAAGGTGAACTCGTCAAACCCAACATCAGTCATATGAATTAATCGATCGATCCGAGTCCGATGTGAAACCCTAATGGAAATTTTTTTTTTCATTATTTCACTCTGCCATGGCCATGGGCTTAAGGACTCGATCTTTCGATCATCATAGGACTACTCCTCTCATCTACCGAGGTTGATAGATCCCATCTTGGTGCAACCTAGTTCCTACAATGAATATGCTACAGCCAACATACACCTCAGAATTTTGAATGGCTAGGAGATCGAGTTATGGTGTAGTCAAACTATAACACACTCAAGGTAAACTGTTGATGCACCTCAGGTCAAAGAACTAGACACACAACTGCAGCATCGAGCTGGTCATCGACGAGAAGGTAGACTTCCTTATGACTGCTCGATATGGTCACACTCAGTACTCTCGTTCTCAACGAATACCTGTACTCTCACTTCGATGTTTCCACACCGTAGACTTAAGACACATCTATCCTAAGGAAGCGATCATACACCAACCTTCCGGATTGATCACCATCCTCATGATGATCCTATGGTCAGGAGCTGTTTATGAGTTAGTTATGTAAATTCATACCTTAAATTTTTAACTCTTGAAAATATGAATTGACATTCCTACTAACTCAAAGGATGTATCACAGACACAATATACACAATGTGATAGAAGAATAACCCATTTATTGATTTATAGTCAAAATTATAAATTTATCCTTAGATTTGTAAAGGAATGTGTCAGCCAATCTGGCATCTAGGGCACACATCTAACAGTGGCACCTTCAGCTATGTCATATTAGAGAAGAAAGAATAAATAGACTGGAAAAAAATGGTCTTTTAGACTCATTCTTAGATGAGTCATTTTCAATCTGTGAGTCCTATCTTCAAAAAAAACAAACTAAGCTACCCTTTGTGGGATATGGGGAAAGGACCATTGAGGTACTTGCTTTGGTACACACACATGTGTGCAGCCCATTTGATGTGCTGGCTAGAGGAGGTTATCTCTACTTCATCACCTTTACTGATAATTTTTTATGGTACGGGTACGTGTTCCTTATGAGACACAAATTTGAAGCTTTTGAAAGGTTCAAAAAATTCAGACCTGATGTAGAGAAATAAATTGAAAAATCACTTAAGGTTGTTTAATCAGATTGAGGATGAGAATACCTGAGTGGTGAAGTTCTTGATTATCTCAAAAAAAATGACATAGTCTCTTAATAACTCCACTTGGAATGCCTCAGCTCAACAGAATTTTAGAATGGAGAAATCGGATCCTATTGAATATGGTTCTATCCATCATGAGCTTTACTGACTTTCCTCTATTTTTTTAGGGACATACCTTTTTAACAGCTAATTATTTAATTAATCAGATTCTCCTTGTGTCTGTTCCTACCACACCATATGAGATATGGCATGATAACAAGCTAAATTTTGATCACCTCAGAATTTGGGGAAGTGCGGCCTATGTCAAATAACAACAGGTGGATAAGTTAGAGACTAGATCTATAAGAGCTCATTTTATAAGTTACTCAAAAGAGGTTTTGGGATATAATTTTTATCTTTCGAAAGTCACAATGTGATTGTGAGCTGACATACTATATTCTTGAAAAAAAGATTTATCCAGGATGGAGGTAGTGGGAGAAAAATTTAGCTCGAAGAGAGTGTCTCTGAAGAGCAATGAGTCATAAAACCTAAAATACTCATTCCACCTCGTAGATCCATAAGGATCTCATATCCTCCTGAAAGGTACCTTGGTATGCTGACAGAAGATGTAAAGGAAATATTCCTCATGGGTGATATGGATCATGTTGATGATTCTAAAATCTATGACGAGGTGATGTTAGACATTGAGTCCAAGAAATGGTTAGATGCGATGAGGTTAGAGATTGACTCAATGCATCCCAACTAGATTTGGACTTTAGTAGATCCATCAGTAGGTATAGTTTCTATTAGGTGTAAATGAATCTTTAAGAAAAAGATCGATTTGGATGGAAAGGTGGAGACCTTTAAAGCTAGGCTTATGGCTAAAGATTATAGTCAGCATGAAGGCATTGACTATCAAGAGACCTTCTCGCTAGTTGCCATGTTAAAGTCCATTCGAACACTGCTTGCTGTTGCAATGGTTCATGACTATGAGATTTGGCAGATGAATATGAAAACTATCTTCTTGAATGAATATCTTGAGGAAGATATCTATATGGAGTAGCTTTTAGATTTCATATCCAGTGATGGAGATCACAAGGTTTGTAAGCTGTAAAGGTCTATTTATAAACTAAAACAAGCATCTCAGAGTTGGAATGTTCGTTTTAATGATGCAATCAAAGCATTTGATTTCATCAAGAATGAGGAGGAACTATGTGTATTCAAGAAGGTCAGTGAGAGGGCTGTCATATTCTTCATATTGTACGTGGATAACATCCTCCTAATTGAGAATGACATTCCCATAATGGCTTCTCTGAATGTTAGGTTGTCTAAAGAGTTCTTCATGAAAGATCTTGGAGAAGCATCCTATATGCTAGAAATAAAGGTCTATAGAGATAGATCTAAGAGGATGCTAAATTTGTCACAGTAACTGCATATAGAGAAAGTGCTAAAGCGGTTCAGTATGGAGAACTCCAAAAGGGGTCTGTTATCCTTCAAGCATGGAGTTCATCTCTTCAAGAAGATATGCCTTAGCACACCTGAGGAGATTCAGCATATGAGCAAGATTTCTTATGCTTCTACTATAGGGAGCCTCATATACGCTATACTATATACTCAACCTGATATTACTTTTGCTGTAAGTGTCACAAACAGATATCAGTCAAATCTAGGTGAGGAGCATTGGATTGCTGTGAAAAATATCCTTAAGTATTTGAGAAGGACTATGGATCTCTTCTTGATCTTTAGAAGAGGAGACTTATGGATATAGGGATATACAGACTCAGACTTCATGTTTGACATTAATGATAGAAAGTCTATGTTAGATTTTGTGTTCCTGTGTAATGGTGGGCGGTTAGTTGGAAGAGTTTCAAGCAATCGATCATTATAGATTCCATCATGGAGGCAAAGTATATCACCGCATCAGAGGCTACTAAAGAAGGATACTGGTTTAAGAAGTATGTTGTGGAGCTGGGTGAAATGCCATTGGATGCCATTTTACTCTTTTATGACAATACTGGTGCCATAGCATTAGCTACGAATGGAGGTCTCACTAGAAGTTCAAGCACATCGAGCGATGATTTCATCTGATTTGTGAATATCTCAAGTAGAAGTTCATCGAGATGCAGAGAGTTGACTCCACAGAAAATGTGACTGACCCGCTGACCAAGCCACTAAGCCAATAGAAGACTGAAGCTCACTTTGAGAAGATGGAGCTTAGATACATGGCTAATTGGCTTTAGGTCAAGTGGAAGTTTGTTAGATGTATGCTCTAGAAGTCAGATTGACTGACACATGTACACATTCTAGAGATATAATTTTTATAATTAAATTTTTAAAATAAATAAAATTTAAATTATTTTTTATTCATGTTGTATTTGAATTATATCCATGAATCATTCAAAGAATTAACAAATGATGATACATATTCTCAAAAATTGAGAATTTGAGGCACGTGTCATTAGTGGTTAATTTCTAAATACTTATGATCAATGGATTATTACGGAGATGGTGACTGATCCAGATATATCGGTGCACGGATCTCGAGTTTACAGTATGGAGACACTAAAATGAGAGTGCATGTGCTTGATAGAGATTAAGAATACTGAGTGTGACCAATACGAGAAGTCACTAGGATGGCTACCCACTCATTAGTGAGTTACTCATAGTTGCAGTTGTGTAGATAGTTCTTTGACCTATGGTGTCTCGACTGTTCATAGTGAGGTTGCTGTAGTTTGACTGTACAATCACTTGGTTATCTAGGCATTCGAAATTTTACGGTGTATGATGATTATAGTAGATCCATTATAGGAATAGGGTGTGCACCAAGATGGAATCTGTCAATCCTGATAGATAGGGAGAAGTCCTATGCAGTTCATGAGACTGAGTCCTAAAATTCATAATCATGGTAGGTGAATGATGAAAAGAAGTTTTTATAAGGTTTCATATGGATATGAGTTGATTGAATCTGGCATATGGCAGATGAACGGGTTTGACGAGTTATCATTGACCTGCATCTTGTCAGGACTCACGATAGAGGAATCGAACTATATGATAACTAAAAGGAATATGCTCTACAAGCTAATCAAAATTTATATTTTGATGGGTTTCCTTGTAATCTTCCAGACTTATATAGTGACTCTTTAAATAATAAAAAGTATTTTTCATCATATGCTGTATCTTACTTTTGTAATGATTATGATGAACTCCATAAATCAAGAAAATGGGTTTAGGGTTATGATGGGATCACACCTATGAGACCTAAAATTCTAAAAATCTTGATTTAGAATATTTCTAGTCATAGGAGCATTGAGTAGGGGATCAATGTTCCGGATAGATTAGCACTTTTCATATATGCTCGATGGAGAGGGTGGTAGATCTCATAAGCCATTTGTGTGAGACACTAATACAAGAAAGTGGGTGCTCATTAGAGAATGAGTTCACTGAATTGATCCGACTTAAAAAACATCTTATGAAATTTACTTACCTGTTAAGAGATTTTTTTTTATAGTGAAAGTTGTGCATGTAATCCTTTGACCTGAGACTATCATAGAACCTTGTATACATGAATCCATATTTTTTGGTTCATACTCATTCATGACTTAGTTATATATGAGATGTTCTAGATATGGTAGAATGTATATGGAGGTTGTGAGTAGGTCAATATGGAATCGATCACTTCTGGTAAGAGGAGATCGCATCCTACTTGCTCTGATCGATTGATAATTCAAGAAGCCTTTGATCAAAGCAGAATAAAAAATTAGAAAAAGTTTTTAATATTTTATTAATTGAATCATCATATAAGATTAAGAGAAATATGAGTATGATATTAGATTTGACATCATTCTATATCCAGAGTCATATTCGGGGTGCAGGGAGATCGCAGGATCAAATTGCATGGTAACTTTCCACTGAAGGATATTTTTGATATTTTTATCAAAAATTTTATATCTTTCAAGTAGACATGATATATTTTTAGATGTCAATCTTGTCTTATGAGTTTGATCAAATTAAAGAGTTTAATTCAATCACCAATTAGAAAGAGTTCTAATTATTGAAATCGGGTTAGCTCGATTGGATCTAGATCAGTTAGATTAAATTCTAATCAGATCAAATCGACTTAAACTCGGACCTATTGTTGGCTAGATGTGGAATCCAATGGATCACGTACAAAGGATATTGATCAGGGGTCTAATTGGATTAGATCATATTTGCAAAATTGACATGCTAGCACATGTTGCAAAAAAACTAGCTCCTTGTTTCGAATCGGGTTTGAAATTGATTTCAGATTGGGCTAATTAAAGCCAAATTAATTCAAATCAATCTTGGGTTTGATTAGTTCAGCCCTTGGCTGCATGTACCAAAAATTTGGAGCCAAGAAACCAAGTCTCCATGAGTCAAGAATTTTTCTTGTGCGTGGGTGCAGTTTTTGTGTGCAGAAACAGCTTTCGCATCCCATGAGATGGGATGCCTCATCCTCGAGCTTATCCTATGTTCCATAATGAAATAAATTTTTGGATGATTCTTAATTTTATTTTGAGCATAAAAAAATTTTTTAAGTTAAAATTCCTTCTGATTTAATCGTGGAAATTCGTTGAAGTTGGAAATCTTGTCAGCCTGATCCATGCGCCTGACCAAGAGTCTAACTTGTGAAGGACTCTAACCCATTTGTCACTCTACTTCTTAATCTAAATTTTTTTTCATGACATTCTCATGTTAGTGCCTTGATTTTTGGCCATTGGATGGACAAAATTATGTTGATGGGTGGTAGAAAAAAATTATGCCATGGGAAGCTACGCGACGCTTCAGAGAATCATCGAGAAAAATATTCTGAAGAGTCCTTCTGTGCGAAGCATCTTTTGGATTTTTTCTCGATGATTGCCATGTGTTAAAAACTTTCAGATGGATATGAGAATTCATCAGGAGGTGTGAGATTTTTTGATGGATGCGAGATGGCGCATGGAAGGGGCACGAAAAATTCTCGAAGGCAATCCATCGCTAAGTATTTAAAGGGGGGTGCGCCGGGGATTGGATTCATTCAGATTTCCAATTCCTCCTTTCTTTCTAACATCTTCTCCCTATTGTCCAATTAGTCTCTTCCTTCCCTTATTAGGACAAGTTCAAAAATAGTAAGGACAAGTCCAATTTTAGGACAAGAGTCTAGGAAGAGAATTAAGGAAGACAAGGAGAGAAGAAAGGTAGGGATAGGAAGGCTAGGAGAACAGAAAAAGGGTCTTGAGGTCCTGGTGTTCAAGAAAATTCTTAGAATGAAAATTTTGGAGGAAGAATCCTCTCAAAGAGTTGGTGTCCTGATCATAGTCCTATGTGGATCACCGTTGGAGGGCGAACACTTGGGCACCTGGTGGAGGTTATGCTAAAATTTGGATTAAAGCACTGCAGGTATTCTTCTATAACTTAAATTTAATCTTGAATTTATGTTATATATGATTGTTAATAATCAAAGAGATGCTGGTTAAAGAGTTTAATATTTAAGATTTCTTTATTAAAATTTTGAAATCCATTATGTTTCCGCTGTGCATGCCCACCCTGAAACCCAACAGTAACTGCACCTAAAGGTTCCATATTTTATTCTGTTGAATTATTATTACATATTGCTAGGTATTACTGGTAGATTGTGAGACTCATTGAACATCATCTTGATGATCGATAACCTTTGATAGACAAAGTTGGAAGTATTCCAACCCATCAAAAGGAGTTTCAATGATATTATGATGAAGATCATAGTATATCTCACTACTGATAAAATAGAATTTATGGAGTCATATATAAAAGAGGTCTTTATCCGATCAGATGATTAAATTATGATTATGAATTATAATAAAAATTAATTATCAATACAATTGATAATGCAAAAGTTGCAATTAACTAATTAGTTAAGTATTAGTAAATTATAGGAGGATCAATTGACGATTGAATTACTGTTTGGCTCAATTTGATTGAGCTATAGAGTAAAAATCAAATCTAATTGAATTAGATTCAATTTGATTTGGTTTGGATTTGATTAGATCAAGATTAATTGGATTATGAGATAACCCAATTACATAAGGAGATCAATTGCTAGTTTGACTAGAACTTGATTGAATCAATTTCCTAATCAGATTAAGATTTAATTTGAGTTTCTAGTTAGATTAGGAATTAGCTTGATTTGGGTGCTACCTAATCCTAATTTGGTTAGAATTAAAACACATTTAAAACAGATTTAAAACAGCACCTAAAAGAAATCCCAGTTGGACTGGGTTTCTCTTTCCATGTGCCAACAATATTCATGCTGAAAAGGGGAATGCCTCCTTTGGATTTTGTGCATCTAAAGAGTCACACCACACCATTTCACGCGTCCCTATTTCCCCTCCTTTGATTAAGATTTAATCTAGTTTAATTTGAATTTAAATCAGGTTGGTTTTTGAATCAAAGTAGGAATCCTAGTTTGTTGAGTTTTGGACATTCAAACCTAGTCTTAACCAACTACTTGGATGCCAATTTAAAGAGGGGATTATGGACATGTAAGAAAGAATAGAAATCTATTTTAATGCAGAAAAAAGAGAGGTGGGGCATGGGCTTTTGGGTGTGAGTCCCCTTGGGCATTTGGTTTTAAGAAAGGGAAGAGAGAAGGGTTCTCTCTTATTCTAGGTTTGCTTCCTCGTGTTCTTTCTCCTCCTCTTGTCCTTGTTCTTTGAGACGGTCTTAGAAAGTTGAAGAGGGTCTTCAATCAGCCATCAAAGAGACATCTTCTGCAAGGGAGCTAGCACGGTGAAGATAAAGGCTTCTGATTGGATCGAAGGCTTCGTGTGGAAACCCATAGAGGTCGGTAGACGTGTGTGCGGCTCTGCAGGAATCTCGCTCTATGAAAAGATATTCATCTAATCTAAGTTTGATTTTTTATTTTCAGCATCTCAATCTTGCATGTGATAGATCCTAGGACATTAATAGATTAGATCTATTACATGCATGATAGATTAAAAGAGTTTTAATTTGGGACTGAAATTTTTCGCTACTAGTTTTTAAATTTCTGCATGCATATCTAGGATATGAGATTTCCTAGAATTCTTTCAGATTGGATGGTGATTTGAGAAATGGGAGTAATTTGTGACCTCTATAGTACAAACAAATACGGTGATCTCATTGTATCCTCTCACATCACCCTATGTGGCATTTCATGATCCAAATGGGATCATCAAGGTGATCTTTGATAATCGGTGATTCTTATCCCAAGGTAATTTGATCCTCGATGATCTAAGATCACCATATTTGATATGTTATCCTTTAGTGGATTAGAGATACTTAGATATCTACGAGCAACTATTTATAGATTCTCAAATATGAATAATTACATATTATCAATAACCTACAATATGTCATATTATCTCATTGAGTTCATATATCAATAATAGTTATCAGTTGAGTCCACAAATACAATAAACATAAGAGAAATTTTTTGTGCACCGCGCGTGCTGCGCGCAGTGATTGGCTCACGCATGGGGCCGGGCAAAAAAAAAATTTTTTTTCGCATGCCACTGTCTAGCCTTATGCATGAGCCAATCACCCCACGTAGTACGTACATTCCACACCTTGCACGGTGTACAAAGAATTTCTCTAAACATAGAGAACTACACTGGAAACGGTTAAAAAGAATTGGACTGGACCAGGCCTTAAACCTCAAGCCTAAGCCCAGTCCGTTAATCAAATGGGCTTATTTTCTAGGCCTGATGGGCCTTAACCTTTGTCTCGAACCCATCCAAAAGTCTTCTGACTTCCGGTCTGAAGTCCTACATATATTTATTTTATTAATCTTGGTCACAAAAATCTTAAATCAATCAACCTCTTAAATCTTCCTACGTAGTTTTTTTTCAATCGGACTCCTTTGCTTCTAGTAAAGCTTTCCCTTAAAATATTCCTCCAAAAAATCGAACTCTCTGGGTTGATGCGGACTTGAATTCTTTATATTAGGAAATGGTTTCCTGATGGGTTACTGCTTTGCGAAAACCATCTTGGCGTTTATTTACACCCCAATTAGAAGTCAAATGGAACTCTCTTGGACAATCAGTTTCCACCCTATACAAATTTAATTAAATAGAACTCTTTTAAGATCAAGAACTTTAAGACATTCGAAACTCCTCTTAATCATTCTCAAAGTCAGGGGAGTAATTCCTAAATTCCAATGGAGTGGACGGTGCATGATTTTTTTTTTTTTGATGGAAAGATGGGAGGTATTACGACCCAGCATATTTATTTAAATAGAGTGGGTTATAGAATTGTCACAGGAATTGTAACATGGGGTCATAGTGGCCTTAATGACCATCTAAAATGTAACTTCGTGAGAAGCTTTGCCACCGAGTTAACCCTTTTAGTTGTTTTCTATTATCTTCACTTCTGATCTGAAAACAGTATTCCTCTATTTGTTACATTGTCTTCTTCAGCAGACGGATGGTCCCCGATTTAAGTCGTATACTTCAAAATTGGATCATCCGATCCTTTGGAAAAGGATCTCAATAACTAATTCCAATTTTTGTGGTGGTCTTGGATCCGGATCAAACGTTCAAGATCGTGGATCTCCCCATTTAACTACATTGGCCTTAATATCATAACTTGAGCAAGTGTTCCGTAAGCCTCATTAGGCATTAGGTCCAATATGCAAACATTCACACCTAATTATGACTGACAGAGTATATAAAAGATGCGGGAGTCAAATTATCTAAAAGTTTTACAAACGTGCCTTTGGTTAAACTCGGTCATTATTAAAATGAAGTATAATCCACATAAAATTCTTATTATTTTTTTTGTTTTGATTGTGTTGAGTTCGAATTTGGATTTTAGGATTTGATTGATCTTGAGTCAAATTTCAAACCCAAAATTTTTGAATCGAGTTGAGCTTGAGCCTCTGGCACTTGACTTGGCTCGACTCGATTGCACCCTTATTAATATGCCTATCAGCATAAGGACACCAGGGCCTAGGAATTGTACAATACTATAAACTTCTGGCAACTCAAGTTAGTTCCATGATGACAACAAGGCATGCCCATCAGTTGTCACATAGGAGCTATATTTTTTGTTAAACATAAACAATTTACCTGGTAGTGCTAGAACCAATCCCAGCAAAATAAATTCTTTTCTTTGAATGAACCATCCTCGTTGCACGATAATCAGATTGTCTTGAGTCTTTTGTTTTTGCGACTTGATACTAGTCAAAACATGCTATGTGATGGAAATAAATTTTTTTCCACTACAAGAGGATGTAATGCACGTAATAACTTTGAACTTGGTGCTTAGCATATGCGTATGTGTACGTACGCATTTATGGGCGTACGTATGTTCCTCTCAGCCGTAATCACGGATCTAATTTTACCAAGACGACAGATTTTGTTACCAGCCGCTCCTAGTCCCGCAGATAAATCTTTTTAAGAAGTTAGGTTTCATGCCAACTAGGAGCTTGCTGTTTCTTGCCTTAAATAAAAAACTTCGGTGACAAGAAATGTATCACAAAAGTTTCCTTAAATAGATCTTTCGTTTTCCGCTTCGCCCACAGCGAAAGATGCGGCGGCAAGAGATCGTATCGTATCGCATCTGTATGCTTTAATAAAATCTTCTCCTCAAACCACTCTCCTGCGTAGATTCAAGAAACTTTATGCCGTGTTCCTTCAACCCACTCCAATATATACCGCACCTTTCTCTCTCTCTATCTCTTGCTCTCTTTTTTTTAGGGGGCATGGATCTTTGGTTATCACAAATAGCAATATTACCAGCCTACTCGGTGATGCTTGTCTGCGCGATGGTTGTATGGATCCATGATTTGTTTTGTGGTTGTGGAAATTCTATTCTTGGTCCTCGCGGAATCCGTAATCCTTCCCAAGAAGTTCAGATGCAAGGCTACAATGACAACTCTCTACCGGCGGTGACGTTGGATGAAGGCGAGCCCTGCTCGGTGTGCGGCAAAGAATTCACCGTTGGGGAGGAGATAGGCGTGACGGCATGTAATCATGTGTTCCATGGGAGCTGCATCCGCCATTGGCAGAGCATCTCATGTCTCTGCCCAGCCTGTGGAATGTGTCTCTTCGAGGATCAACAGATACCACCTACATTAGATGGCCTATCGACAGCTGCGCCGCCTTATTATGTCTAGTTAGGGCACTGTTATATATTTTCTCGATTAACTTGCATGCTAGGAGATAAACGAGTGTTGGACAAGTGTCATATGGGTTTGATATTTAATGAACAGAAGAAGCTGTCATGCTTATAGGGATTAATTTTATGAGGGTTTTGTATTCAGTCTTGACATATAATTTTACTGGATCTGTTTACTGCAGACAATTATCTTAATTTTTTTGAATGCTTTTGGCAGATTTTAATTGTGCATTAATTTCACTGTTCTTATTCCTGTAGCTTCCTAATATATGAGGTCAAATTCATTCCTTTGCGAGCATAATTAAGAGTCTTACCGCATGCCATTTTGAGGGAAGTGATTAGAACAATCCATTAAAGATTATACTAATTTTTTTATCTACATCTAGTTAGAAAGGAGTAAAATTGATGGCCATGAATTACAAATGCCCCGAGTCAAAATAGTTAATTTATTACAAATCAATGTCGAATTGCTTGCAATGAATCCATTGCTCGGAAAGATTGGTAAAAGGAGCTGCCCACTAAAAAATCAAGAATAGATAAACCCCTGAGGGTCATGTAATGTTTATCAAAACTATTCAAAACCCCAGGGGTCATGTAATGTTTATCAAAACTATTCAAATACTATTGGGGTTTATTCATTCATATTTTCTTAGTATTTTAATGTGCATGCGTAAGGGCGTGCTGTGTACTTCAGAGACGTGGCAGGTGATGACGATCCGACCATAATTCCTTCTATGGTCAGTCCGACCATAGAAGTTTTATCCGCCCAACAGCATTCAAAATTTGCTAAAATGGCTATTGAGCTGCAGAAAAAATTTTGCCAGCTCCATCTCGCCATCCTCCACAAGCTCCCTGATCTGATGATACCGAATGTCGATGTGCTTTGTTCTTGCATGATAGACTGAGTTCTGTGCTAATAGAAGTGTACTCTGACTATCACAGTGCACTCTAATAGCCTCCTGAGTAAGGCCCATCTCCGTCAACAAACCCTTCAGCCAAATTGCCTCCTTAACTGCTTCTGTCAGTCCGATGTACTCTGCCTCTATAGTGGATAGGGCCGTGATAGGTTGCAGAATCGATCTCTAAGAAATAGGACCTCCATACAGGCTAAAGATGAAGCCTGTCGTACACCTCTGGGTATCCACATCTCCACCAAAATCTGCATCTACATAACTGCCAATCAGCCCCTGAGTCTCCCTGGACATGTCAGAGTATCCCACTGCACCTCCTCACTATCCGTAGCAGATGCCAACTCCAACTGAACCCGTCAGGTATCTGAATATCCACTTCAGAGCTCTCCAGTGCTCCCTGCCAAGCTGCGTCATGAACCTGCTAACCTGACTCACTGCATGAGCGATGTCTGGTCTACAACAAACCATCGCATACATCAAGCTCCCAACTCCTGAAGCATAAGGAACCGTCTCCATCTCCTGAGCCTCCTCCTCAGTCTGTGGTGCCATGGTCTTCGAGAGTCTGAAGTGACCGGCAAGTGGCAGCTCCACCGGCTTTGCTCCCTTCATCCCGAACCTCTCTAAGACCTTCTGTATGTAGCCCCCCTGAGATAGATGCAGCACCCTCCGGGCTCGGTCTCTGAAAATCTCCATGCCTAGGATCTTTCTTGCAGGGCCCAAATCCTTCATCTCAAACTCTCGAGATAAGAATGCCTTCAGATCCTGCACAACCTTCCTACTCTTGCATGCTATAAGCATGTCATCTACATACAAGAGTAGAAACACCCTAGAACCATCCTCAAGAGACTGAACATAAACACAAGGATCAAACTCACACCTGGAAAGTCCAATGCTGCGCATATAGGAGTCAAACCACTTGTACCATTGCCTCGGCGACTGCTTCAGCCCGTACAGTGACTTCTGCAACAAACATACCTTTCCTTTTGATCCTGGATCCCTGAAACCAGGTGGCTGCTCTATGTAAATCATCTCCTCCAAATGCCCATGGAGGAACACCGTCTTGACATCCATCTGCTCCAGCTCTAAATCCTGAGCTGCTATAATGCTCAGCAGTACTCTGATGGAAGTATATCTGATGACGGGAGAGAAGACCTCGCTGAAGTCGATGCCTTCCTTCTGGGAGTATCCCTTAGCCACTAACCTCACCTTGAATCTGATACCTCCCTGCTCTAAAGGCCCTTCTTTGCGACTGTAGACCCATTTGCAGCCAATGGGCCTCTTCCCCTGTGGCAACTGCACCAATCGCCACGTCTGGTTCTGGTGGAGAGACTGCATCTCCTCGGACATCGCCTGGACCCACCGCTCTCTGTCCTGGCTCTCAATAGCCTCCTGATACGTATATGGGTCTCCATTGACTATCACCAGGGCATATGACAGCATCTCCTCAAAGCCATATCAGTCCGATTGCCTGATGGTCCTCTTGGGCTTGTGTAGGGCAACACCGATATCAGTCCTCGGTCCAGCTCGCTCCAGCTGGACCTCTCCACCTCGATCATCCATTCGAGTCCTCTCCACCTGTGGAGACACCTTAGGTAGGTGCTCTATCTGAATGTCATATCCTCTAGTAGTACCTGCAAGAGGCAAAATCAAAGAGGTAAGCTGTCCAGCAGCGCCCTGCTGGATCTCCTCCTGCTCCTGTTGCTCCTCCATGCCTGCTCGCCTCCGTAGGACTGACTCCTCATCAAAAGTCACATCCCGACTAATGACGACCTTCTTTTTAAAGGGATCCCATAGCCTGTATCCCTTGACTCCTCGTGGATGGCCTAGAAACACCATCTTGCGTGATCTGGCGTCTAGCTTGCTCCACTCACCAGCTCCAATGTGCACATAGGCCATGCACCCAAGTACCCGTAGATGGCGCAGCCCAACTGTCCTCCTAGACCACACCTCCTCTGGAAGCCGGCCATCCAACCTGATGTGAGGTGACCGATTGATCAAGTAACCCGCTGCGTCAACTGTGTTAACCCAGAACGCCTTTGGAAGCCCTGCCTGCAGCCTCATGCATCGTGCCTTTTCCAGAAGTGTTCTGTTTATCCTCTCGGCCACCCCATTCTGCTGTGGAGTCTCCTTAACTGAGAAGTATCTCCTGATCCCACACTCCTCATAGTAATTCTGGAACTCTCTGCTGGTGTACTCTCCGTCATTGTCTGACCTCAGACACTTCACGCTCCTCCCCTGCTCCTTCTCCACCTCAGCTCTCCAGATCTTGAACTTGGTGAAGACCTCTGACTTCTCTCTCATGAAATAAATCCAGAGTTTTCTTGAGAAATCATTAATCAGGGTTATAAAGTATCTGGCCCCATTCCTAGCTAAAACTGGGGCTGGTCCCCACACATCCGTGTGTACTAACTCCAGAGGGGCTGCACTGCGGGCTGTACTGATGTTGAACTGAACTCTCCTCTGCTTTCCCATCTGGCATGGCTCACAGATCTCCCCTGTAGCACCATCCTCCAGATCAGAGATGAGTCCTCTCCTGCTCAACTTCCTCAGCCCCTTGTCACCCATGTGGCCTAGGCGGTAGTGCCACATCCTGTAAGCCCCCTGCTGGTCTGGTGCTGCAGCTGCTGCATCAGACTCTCCGGTCACCACAGATCCCTCCATGCGATAGAGGTTATTGTCCAACCTCCTGCCTCTCATCACCATTATAGCTCCATTGGAGATGTTCAGTACTCCACTTCTAGCCCTACTGCTGAAGCTGTATCCACTGCGCTCCAAGTAGCCAAGTGACACCAGATTCTTTTCCAGCTCCGGGATGTGCTTTACATTAGTCAATGTCCTCACAATTCCATCAAACATCCTCACCCTGACTTTTCCTATCCCAGCCACCTTGCAAGGATGATTGTCGCCTAGAGTCACTGATCCCTCATCTGTCTTGGTGTATGTCGCAAACCAAGACCTGTGTGGTGTGTAGTGATGTGAGCACGCAGAGTCTAATATCCACTCCTCTGTGTAATGCCTGTGACCATCTGATACCACAAGTAGATCATCCTCCACCTGCTGCCCAGCAACTGCACTCACTGATTCTGAGCCACTTCTTTCTCCCTTCTTGCTCTTCCATAGTGGACATTCTCGCTTGAAGTGCCCGAACTCGTTGCACTTGAAGCATTTCACCTCTTTCTTTCCCTTCCTGGACTTGGACCGCCCCCTGGACTTGCTTCCGCCTCTGCCTCTACCTGTCCTCTCCTCTACTGCCAAACCCTTATGGGGAGCCCGATCTCTGGTCAACTTTTTCCTTTGCTCATTAGACCTCAGCACCGAGACCATGTCCTCATATTCCAGAGTCTCCTTGCCGTAGAGTAGTGTAGTCACCAAAGAGTCATATGATCCTGGCAGTGAACACAAAAGCAACAGGGACTTATCCTCCTCATCCAACTTCACTCCAATATTCATCAACTCCATGCACAACTGGTCGAACCTCTGAATGTGGCCAATCACATCAGATCCCTCCTGCATCCGAAGACTGTACAACCTCTTCTTCAGCATCAGCTTGTTGCACATATTCTTCCCCATATATATGGTGTGCAACTTCGACCAAAGGCCCTTCAGGGTCTTTTCTTCCAGTACCGAATACAGCGCCGCATCCGCCAAATATCCTCTGATCACCGAGCATGCTTTCTTCTCCAATGATGCCCACTGTCTATCTGTCATTCCCTCAGGCTTCTCATCCAAAGCCTGATCCAGATCTGCTTGCCCTAGAAGATCCTCCACCCGGATTTTTCACATGGAAAAATTTCTCTTGCCATCAAACTTCTCAAAATCAACCTTCATATTACTGTCCATGACTAGATCCAAGCCAAACAAGCAATATAAAATTAAGAAGTGTAGAATATACCTTGATGGTACCTTGCTGAAAAATTTCAGCACTTGGGATCTTCAACTTCTCATGCTTGGAACCGCTTCCTCACCACCGTGGCTTTGATACCAACTATTGAAGTATGATCCCGGCTCCTCCTACGGACCTTGGGTGTAGAGGAACCAGCAACAAACAGATCTAGAGACTTATGGACATGATCTAATGCCCTTGACGAAATCAGCCTGGTTGCTATCTTCTTCGTTAGCCTTTCATTCCAGATGAAGAATACCTCTAAAATCACCTCTAAAAAATCCAAGATCTGGTACCCAACCAGATCAGGCCTAGTCCAAGGTCTCCCAATTTGTAGATCTTGAATCGGAGTATTCTAGATAGAGAAGAAGATAGATGAAGACAGACCTCGTAGATCTATCCTGCTGCAGCCTTTCCTGTAGATCTGTTGATGGAGATCTCACCCGTGCCTCAAACGACCTCAGATCAACTCCAGATCTGAGAGGGACTTGTATCAACCTCTTCTCAAGGGATTTCAGATCCTGGACCTGATGCTTGGATGGCTGCAAGAGAGGGAGAGAGGAATCTGGTTGGTGGCATAAAGGAGAAGGGGGCTAGTGCCTCCCCTTCTTTTCTTTCCTTTTATGGACTGGCAGCAAGAAACCCTAGGGTTTTTTGCTCCTGGGGTGTGGAGAGCAGCTGGAGAGAGAGGGAGAAGAGAGAGAGAGACTTGGGAGAAAGAGTTGTATATTTTTTTGGCTTGATCAAATCTATACAAGTACATGTATATATAAATACAGGGTCAAGTGACCCAAACCCAAAACTTCCTTGACCAACTCTATGGGAGATTAGGTTAACCCAAGCCCATGTACACCCATGACTCGACCTAATCTCACCTATCCTGGGCCCAGACCTGGCCCATAAAGAGTTGGTCCCTTGAGGTCCACATAACCTAGACCTCAAGAACCTGAAAGGCCCACAGCCTTTCAACCTAGGGCCCAACTAGCCCTAGAGCCTCCATGAAGCCCTCATGAATGATGGACCTTGGCCTTAGCCTTGGTCCCCTGGGCCTTGGGCACACCACCTGGATCACAACAATCTCCATCTTGGTGTCCCAAGGCCTCAACTAGCTCCACTCTGTCCATCAGCAGCATCAGCTCAACACATCTCTGAAAGCTGTCCCATGGAAGTACCTTCGTAAGTGCACCAGCTGGGTTCTCCTTGGTGTGTACCATTACCAGCTCCACCTCGCCATCCTCCACAAGCTCCCTGATCTGATGATATCGAATGTCGATGTACTTTATCCTTGCATGATAGACTGAGTTCTGTGCTAATAAAAGTGCACTCTGGCTGTCACAGTGCACTCTAATGGCCTCCTGAGAAAGGCCCATCTCTGTCAACAAATCCTTCAGCCAAATTGCCTCCTTAGCTGCTTCTATCAGCCTGATGTACTCTACCTCTGTAGTGGATAGGGTCGTGATAGGCTGCAGAATCGATCTCCAAGAAATAGGACCTCCATACAGGCTAAAGATGAAGCCTGTCGTACACCTCCGGGTATCCACTTCTCTTCCGAAATCTGCATCTACATAATCACCAATCAGCCCCTGAGCCTCTCTGGACATGTCAGAGTATCCCACTGCACCTCCTCGCTGTTCGTAGCAGATGCCAACTCCAACTGAACCTGCCAGGTATCTGAATATCCACTTCAGAGCTCTCTAGTGCTCCCTGCCAGGCTGCGTCATAAACCTGCTAACCTGACTCACTGCATGAGCGATGTCTGGCCTACAACAGACCATCGCATACATCAAGCTCCCAACTCCTGAAGCATAAGGAACTGTCTCTATCTCCTGAGCCTCCACCTCAGTCTGTGGTGCCATGGTCTTCGAGAGTCTGAAGTGACCGGCAAGTGGCAGCTCCGCCGGCTTTGCTCCCTTCATCCTGAACCTCTCTAAGACCTTTTGTATGTAGCCCCCTTGAGATAGATGCAGCACCCTTCGGGTTCAGTCTTTGAAAATCTCCATGCCTAGGATCTTCTTTGCAGGGCCCAAATCTTTCATCTCAAACTCTCGAGATAAGGATTTCTTCAGATCCTGCACAACCTTCCTACTCTTGCATGCTATAAGCATGTCATCCACATACAAGAGTAGGAACACCCTGGAACCATCCTCAAGAGATTGAACATAAACACAAGGATCAAACTCGCACCTGAAAAGTTCAATGCTGCGCACATAGGAGTCAAACCGCTTGTACCATTACCTCGGCGACTGCTTCAGCCCGTACAGTGACTTCTGCAACAAACATACCTTTCCTTCTGATCTTGGATCCCTGAAACTGGGTGGCTGCTCCATGTAAATCCTCTCCTCCAAATGCCCATGGAGGAACGCCGTCTTGACATCCATCTACTCCAGCTCTAAATTCTGAGCTGCTACAATGCTCAGCAGCACTCTGATGGAAGTATGTCTGACGATGGGAGAAAAGACCTCGCTGAAGTCGATGCCTTCCTTCTGGGAGTATCCCTTGGCCACTAACCTCACCTTGAATCTGATACCTCCCTGCTCTAAAGGCCCTTCCTTGCGACTGTAGACCCATTTGCAGCCAATGGGCCTCTTCCCCTGTGGCAACTGCACCAATCGCCACGTCTGGTTTTGGTGGAGAGACTGCATCTCCTCGGACATCGCTTAGACCCACCGCTCTCTGTCCTGGCTCTCAATAGTCTCCTGATATGTATATAGGTCTCCATTCGCTATCACCAGGGCATATGACAGTGTCTCCTCGAAGCCATATTAGTCCGATTGCCTGATGGTCCTCTTGAGCTTGTGTAGGGCAACACCGATATCAGTCCTCGGTCTAGCTCGCTCCTGCTGGACCTCTTTTCCTCGATCATCCATTTGAGTCCTCTCCACCTATGGAGACACCTTAAGTAGGTGCTCCACCTGAATGTCATATCCTCCAGTAGTACCTACAAGAGGCAAAATCAAAGAGGTAAGCTGTCCAGCAGCGCCCTGCTGGAGCTCCTCCTGCTTCTGCTGCTTCTCCATGCCTGCTCACCTCCGTAGGATTGACTCCTCATCAAAAGTCACATCCTGACTAATGATGACCTTCTTTTGAAAGGGATCCCACAGCCTGTATCCCTTGACTCCTCACAGATATTCTAGAAACACCATCTTGCATGATCTGGCATCTAGCTTGCTCCGCTCACCAGCTCCAATGTGCACATAGGCCGTGCACCCAAGTACCCGTAGATGGCCCAGCCCAACTGTCCTCCCAGACCACACCTCCTCTGGAAGCCTGCCATCCAACCTGGTGTGAGGTGACCGATTGACCGAGTAACCCACTGCGTCAACTGTGTTAACCCAGAATGCCTTTGGAAGCCCTGCCTGCAGCCTCATGCATCGTGCCTTTTTCAGAAGTTTTTTGTTCATCCTCTCGGCCACCCGATTCTGCTGTGGAGTCCCCTTAACTGAGAAGTATCTCCTGATCCCACACTCCTCACAGTAATCCTAGAACTCTCTGCTGGTGTACTCCCCGTCATTGTCTGACCTCAGACATTTCACGCTCCTCCTCTGCTCCTTCTCCACCTCAGCTCTCCAGATCTTGAACTTGGTGAAGACCTCTGACTTTTCTCTCATGAAATAAATCTAAAGTTTTCTTGAGAAATCATCAATCAGGGTCATGAAATATCTGGCCCCATTCCTAGCTAAAACTGGGGCTGGTCCCCACACATCCGTGTGTACTAACTCCAGAGGGCTGCACTGCGGGCTGTACTGATGTTGAACTGAACTCTCCTCTGCTTTCCCATCTGGCATGGCTCACAGATCTCCCCTGTAGCACCATCCTCCAGATCAGAGATGAGTCCTTTCCTGCTCAACTCCCTCAGCCCCTTGTCACCCATGTGGCCTAGGCGGTAGTGCCACATCCTGTAAGCCCCCTGCTGGTCTTGTACTGCAGCTGCTGCATCAGACTCTCCGGTCACCACAGATCCCTCCATGCGATAGAGGTTATGGTCCAACCTCCTGCCTCTCATCACCACCATAGCTCCATTGGAGATGTTCAGTACTCTGCTTCTAGCCCTACTGCTGAAGCTGTATCCACTACGCTCCAAGTAGCCAAGTGACACCAGATTCTTTTTCAGTTTCGGGATGTGCTTTACATTAGTCAATGTTCTCACAATCCCATCAAACATCCTCACCCTGACTGTCCCTATCCCAGCCACCTTGCAAGGATGACTGTCGCCTAGAGTCATTGATCTCTCATCTGTCTTGGTGTATGTCGCAAACCAAGACCTGTGTGGTGTGTAGTGATGTGAGCACGCAGAGTCTAATGTCTACTCCTCTGTGTAATGCCTGTGACCATCTGATACCACAAGTAGATCATCCTCCACCTGCTGTCCAGCAACTACACTCACTGATTCTGAGCCACTTCTTTCTCCCTTCGTGCTCTTCCATAGTGGACATTCTCGCTTGAAGTGCCCGCACTTGAAGCATTTCACCTCTTTCTTTCCCTTCCTGGACTTGGACTGCCCCCTGGACTTGCTTCTGCCTCTGCCTCTACCTGTCCTCTCCTCTACTGTCAAACCCTCCTGGGGAGCCCGATCTCTGGTCAACTTTTCTCTTTGCTCATTAGACCTCAGCATCGAGACCATATCCTCATATTCCAGAGTCTCCTTGCCGTAGAGCAGTGTAGTCACCGAAGAGTCATATGATCCTGGCAGCGAACACAAAAGCAACAGGGACTTATCCTCCTCATCCAGCTTCACCCCAATATTCATCAACTCTGTGCACAACTGGTCGAACCTCTGAATGTGGCCAATCACATCAGATCCCTCCTGCATCCGAAGACTGTACAACCTCTTCTTCAGTATCAGCTTGTTGCACATATTCTTCCCCATATATATGGTGTGCAACTTCGACTAAAGGCCCTTCGGGCTCTTTTCTTCCAGCATCGAATAAAATACCGCATCCGCCAAACATCCTCTGATCACTGAGCATGCTTTCTTCTCCAACGATGCCCACTGTCTATCTGTCATTCCTTCAGGCTTCTCATCCAAAGCCTGATCCAGATCTGCTTGCACCAGAAGATCCTCCACCCAGATTTTCCACATGAAAAAATTCTCCTTACCATCAAACTTCTCAAAATCGACCTTTATATTGCTGCCCATGATTGGATCCAAGCCAAACAAGCAATATAAAATTAAGAAGTGTAGAATATACCTTGATGGTACCTTGCTGAAAATTTTCAGCACTTGGGATCTTCAACTTCTCGTGCTTGGAACCGCTTTCTCACCATTGTGGCTTTGATACCAACTATTGGAGCACGATCCCAGCTCCTCCCACGGACCTTGGGTGCAGCAGAACCAGCAATGAATAGATTTGGAGACTTGTGGACATGATCTAATGCCCTTGACGAAATCAGCCTGCTTGCTGTCTTCTTCATCAGCCTTTCGTTCCAGATGAAGAATGCCTCTGAAATCACCTCTAAAAAATCCAAGATCTGGTACCCAACTAGATCAAGCCTAGACCGAGGTCTCCCAATTTGTGGATCTCAAATTAGGATATTTTAGATAGGAAAGAAGATAGATGAAGACAGACCTCGTAGATCTGTCCTGCTGCAGCCTTTCCTGTAGATCTGTTGATGGAGATCTCACCCGTGCCTCAAACGACCTCAGATCAACTCCAGATCTGAGAGAGACTTGTATCAACCTCTTCTCAAAGGATTCCAAGTCTTGGACCTGATGTTTGGATGGCTGCAAGAGAGGGAGAGAGGAATCTGGTTGGCGGCACAAAGGAGAAGGGGGCTAGCGCCTCCCTTTCTTTTCTTTCCTTTTATGGACTGGCGGCAAGAAACCCTAGGGTTTCTTGCTCTTGGGGCATGGAGAGCAGCTAGAGAGAGAGGAAGAAGAGAGAGAGAGACTTGAGAGAAAGAGTTGTGTATTTTCTTGGCTTGATCAAACCTATACAAGTACATGTATATATAAATACAGAGTCAAGTGATCCAAACCCAAAACTCCCTTGACCAACTCTATGGTTGATTAGGTTAACCCAAGCCCATGTACACCCATGACTCGACCTAATCTCACCTATCCTGAGCCCAGACCTGGCCCATAAAGAGTTGGTCCCTTGAGGCCCACATAACCTAGACCTCAAGAACTCGAAAGGCCCACAACCTTTCAACCTAGGGCCCAACTAGCCCTAGAGCCTCCATGAAGCCCTCATGAATGATGAACCTTGGCCTTAGCCTTGGTCTCCTGGGCCTTGGGCACACCACCTGGATCACAACAGTAAATGCTTTGGAGGCTATATCTCCTATGCTAAATAACTTTTATTATTAAAAATTCATATACTGTTACAAAATGAGCTCAACCATCAACGAACTGACGATTCACTTTGGAACATAATTTCTAACAACTTTCACTTGAACTAAAGCCAATCAGTACAGTATTATATATCCATCTTCAATTTGTGATCATTGAACTCCTTGACACTGAGAGCTTTAGTGAACAAGTCAGCTAGATTCTCCTTTTCGTCAATCTTCTGAAGGTTGACGTCATCTCGATCCATGATCTCCCAGATCAGATGGTAGCAGTGGAGCATGTGCTTGGGGCGTTGATGAGACTTTGATTCTTTCGCTTGAGAAATAGCTCGAGTACTGTCATAGTATAATAGGACTGGACCATCGATGGAGGGTGTCACTCCTAGCTCGTCGATGAACTTCCACAACCATACAGCTTCCTTCGCAGCATCAGATGCCGCGACATACTCCACCTCACTAATTGAGTTGGCCACGGTATGCTGCTTGAAACTTTTTCGGTAGACTGCTCCATCGTTTAGAGTAAACATGAATCCTAACATGCTTTTGCTATCATCATGTTCTGACTGAAAGATAGAGTCTATATACCCCATAAGTTTCAAGTCAGATTTTTCATAAATGAGCCATTCATCCTTAGTATTTCTTAAATACTAAAGGATGGTTTTCACAACCTTCCAGTGGTTCTCCCTTGGATCAGACTAATACCTGCTCACTATCCCTAGTGAGTAGGCAACATCCAGTCTCATACATGGCATGACGTACATGATGGATCTCACTACCGAAGCATATGGAATCCTACTCATATGCTCTCTTTCTTGAGGGATTGTTGGACAATCTCTCTTTAAAAAAAAAATTTCATGGCCTATTGAAAGATAGCCTTTCTTAGAATTCTCTATACTGAACCACTTCAGTACGGTATCGATGTACGTAGATTGGGATAATCCAAGTAATCTCTTCGATCTATCTCTATAGATCTTCATCTCAAGGATGTAAGATACTTCTTCTAAATATTTCATGAAGAACTGAGATGACAGTCAAACCTTTATTTCTTGTAATGCAGGGACGTCATTCTCGATTAAGAGAATATCATCCATATACAAAACAAGAAATATAACTATAGAACCATTTATCCACTTGTAGATACAAATTTTTTCTCTATTTCTAATAAAGTCATACGTTCTGATGACCTTATGAAAATGCATATTCTAACTCCTGGATGCCTTCTTCAATTTATAAATGGATCTCTAAAACTTGCACACCTTAGACTCATCTATAGAGTGAATCTTTCAGGTTGTATCATATGCACCTCTTCTTTCAGCACTCCATTTAAGAAAGTCATTTTGACATCTATTTGTCAGATCTCATAGTCCAGATATGTCGCTATCGCAAGCATAATCCAAATGAATTTGTGCATTGCTACAAAAAAAATATCACATCATAGTCAACACCATAATGATGATGATATCAGTTGGCAACCAGATCGGCTTTATAGATCTCTACCTTTCCATCTGCATCCCTCTTCCTCTTGAAGATCTACTTACACTCTATGGATTTTATCCATTCAGGTGCATTAACTAATGTCCATATATCATTGACCTTCATGGACTCCATTTCAGACTTCATGGCTTCAAGCTACTTATTGAAGTTGGTGTTGGAAAATATGTCCAAAAGCCAATCGTGTGATGATTGTGCTAACTATAATTGTATATGAATTGATAAATAATAAAAATTATTTGATATTCTTCATCACAAGAATACATCTTCTAATGAACTCTTATATTGTGATGAAGTCCTTAGGACTACTTTGATCGATAAAGGAGGATTTATCGCGTAGTCCTTAAATTGATTCGTGACCAAACGATATGCTATTACTAGGATGATAGCGATATTAAGTTTAGATCATTATATTCCATATACGTTGGTTGTCCTTATAATCAAATAGTATGAAGATACTGGTATGGCATGCAGGTGAGATGTAGAAGTACATCGTCACTGAACGTGACCAAAAGAGAAATCATCAAATTAGATCATATCTTCAAATCATAATTAGAATCATCATATGTGAGATAAGATTTAGATACAGAAATCAAAAGAGAAAAATAAATATAAAACATACCTGGACATGGATCAATCTTCAACTCAAACGGATGATCATGGATGTCTTGCGAAGGTTTCTTTTAGCCACACAAGTATCTGGCCTCTACGGATATCCATACGAGACTCTGATCTGATCAAAAGTCTTTTAATCTCATTGGAGTGCTAGCTCTCTTGTAGAGATCACATCTTGATGGTTGAAAATCTTCTTTTCTTCAAAGACACTCTTAGAGAATAAGAAAATGTTGGAGGATCTTGATCTCTACATTAGAGATCATGAGAAGAACTCTTTCTTCTCTTTTCTTCCTAAAATCCAAGCACCAAATCTCTACAATAGAGATGTAATAAATTTTGTCCAAATTTTGGATAAAAGAAAAAGGAGACATCCATGTCTAAACATGGACAAGAGGGATAGAGGAGGATGTCCAAAACAACCAACCTTTGGTTGTGTAAGAAAGAAGAGATATGGAGATCAACTCACCTCACGCCAAACCCACGGATGCCGCCCCTTCTTCCCTTGTTTTTCTCCACGCCAATGCTCTGGTTTTTGGGCATCATAACCTGATCTTAATCTCTCCTATTCAACATCCTATAGTGGAGTATTTATAGGCTAAAGGATAAAAACTAATTTGAGTAGGAGATAGAGTCCAAAGAGCCTTGGACTCTATCCTCTTTGTACCACCCAATCAAAAATAATTGTAACCAGATTTTTACACACTAAAAAGGGAGAATCTTTTCTTTCTTACATGTTGATATGGGGAGGAAAAAGTGGCATTGAAGTGGTTTGAGGCGTGGGTGTTTTGGGCGCACAAAACAAGTTCAACGTTGGAGTCCTTTTGGTGCAAGAAAAGGAAGAGTTTTAAACCCATGGGACTCTTGATTAAACGGCTGTTTTAAATCAAATAAAATATAAATTAATCTTAATCATATTAGGATCAGATTAGACTTAAAAAGATAAAAATTCAAATCTAATTTGGAGCCCAATTAATTTAGATTGCATATTGCATGTCTCCTAATTGGAGGAGGAGTCCTAGTCCAATTGGACTCTTTCTTGGTGCTTGAGTCAAACTCAATTTCAATCTTAATCCCATTAAGATTTGGTGCAGTATGAAAATGAAGATTTTTAGTCCAATTAAAAATACATATATCCTAGTCTAATTAAAAATTAGATCAAATCCAAATCCTAATTCAACTGGGGCTAATCATCCAATCCTTTTGGGGTTATCCTATAACCCTATAGGGTTGATCAAATCAAACTCAAAATGAGTCAAATTAAATCTAATCAAATTGGACTTGATACAAGCCTCATTGTTTAATCAAATTGAGTCAATTAGCAATCCTATTGCTAATTAATTCTCCTATAACTCACTAACGCTTTAGTAAGTTATGTAGTTAGATCAATTATCAATCAAATTGATAATCAAATCTTTTTTACGATTCAAAATCGTAATTCAACCATCTGATCAGTCAAAAGTCTCTTTTGTGTGTGACCCCATAGGTTCTATTCGATCTGGTAGTGAGATATATTATGATCTCTATCACAATATCATTAAAACTCTTTTCAATAGATTGAAATAATTTCAACTCTACCCACCATGGATCATTGATCATCAAGATGATCCTTGTGAGTCTCACAATCCACCAGTGACATCTAGCAGTATGTAGTGACAATCCAGCAGAATAAAAGATGAACCTCTAAGTATAGTTAGCACATGATATAGTTCCTCTATCGTGAGTCCCAATCAGATGATAGGTCATGGATGAATCGTCAAACCTCAACATCGGTCATATGATAGATTCAATCAGCTCGAGTCCATATGTGATTCTATGAAAATTTTTTTTCATCAATCACACTACTATAGCCATAGACTTAAGGACTCAGCCTCTTAAATCTTATAGGACTACTTTTTTCTACTAGAGTCGATAGATCCCATCTTGATGTACACCCCACTCCTACAGTGGACCAACTGTCGTCAACATCCACTTCAAGGGCTCCTTGAGACCCATGTTAATATGTCAGTCAAACTCTAGCAGCCTCACTATGAGCAGTAGTATCATCTCAGATCAAAAAATCAGTCATACAACTGCAGTATCGAGAAAGTCACTAACGAGTGAGCAGACATCCATATGACTTCTCATGTTGGTCACGCTTAGTGCTAGTTGTTCTCTAACAACCACCTGCACTTTCGCTCCAATATCTTTATACTGCAGACTCGAGACCCATCTGTCTAAAAGAAGTAATTCGTGTACCAATCTATTCAGATCAATGATCATCCCCATGATGATCCTATGACCAAGAGCAATTTAGAAATCAACTATTAATGACATATGCTTCAAACTCTCAACTCTTTGAGAATATGTGTCATCATTATGTTAATCCCTTAGATGATTCATGGACACATAAACATGAATGATATTATAATTATCCAATAAGTATGAAATCATATCCTAGAGATATAAAATATGTCAGTCAAGATTGATTTCTAGAGCATACGTCCAATAATCTCCCACTTGCACTAAAGCCAATTTGCCATGTACCAAATCCTATCTTCACAAGACAAGCTTTTAGTCTTAGGTCGGCTAAGTGACTTACCAGTGGGTCATCCACATTACATGTAGAGTTTACTCTCTGCACCTCTATGTATTTTTACTTGAGGTAGTTGCGTGTTCTGCTGTTCTATATGCTTGGATATCTGGTGAGACCTAGGCTCCTTAGCAAAGGCTATGGTGCCATTGTCTTTGCAGTATAGTGTCACTACATCTAATGGCATGACAATCAATTTTGCAACTAATATTAAAATCAGAATATATCCTACACATCTATAGTGTACTCAGCTTTCATTGATCGATTATTTGAAATCCTTCTAGAACATCGACATAGGAACACACCCCATGATATAGACATTCTACAATCAATATCAAATATAAAATCTAAATTGGTGTATCCTCTCACTCCTAGCTTTGATCCTTCTCTAAATTAAGAACATATCCTTAGTTCTTCTCAAGAACTTAAGGTCATTTTCATAGCAATCTAACGCTCACAGCCTGGATTCAACTGATATCTACTTATGACATTCACGGTATTATTTATATTAGTTCAAGTATATTATGGCACACGTCTGTGCCTGAAAGGATAGCAGACCCCTCTTGGAGATTTTTATGCTGAACCCTTTTGGCATCTAGTCTCGGTACTTTATCTGTGAAAATGTAAGCATCTAATTACATCTATCACTATAGATCTTTAGGACACTCACTTTATGTCTTTTATGGAAAAATTTATATTTAACCATATTTTAACTGATGTCAATTTTGGACACTCCCACTGATCTTTTTGAAATCCATAATTCCTCTTTTCTGGTCAAACAATTTGATATGTCATCAAAATGACTTGTTCCAACTCCAAGGGTATTATAGACTTTGTGATTTTCTATCACAAGAAGTGAGATCCATAGGCTATTCCATACAGAAATTTTCAGATGATCTCTTCTCAAGAAAGCTATTTCACTCCCTTTCTTAGAGTTGATATCGTACATCACCTCATTGTAGGTTCTGAGATCATCTCTATGCTCTCCATCTCCCACTGAGAAATGACTTTCTCTACATCCTCTGTTTAAGCATACCTGAATATCTTTTGAGAGGATTGGAGATCCTACTATGTGTATGAGGTGGAGGAAGAATATACGTCTACTGGCTCATGATGAATAGATTCTTAAGGTCCTGTAGCTCGTTGCTCTTCAGAGACACTTTCTTTCAGCTTAACTTTCCTCCCACTATTTCATCTTGGTTAAACAATTTTCTAAGAAGATAACTTGTCGGGTCACAATCATATTACAATCTTTTCAAAAAATAATATCCCAAACTCATTTAGGATGAGCTTTATAGACCTATCCTCTAACATATCTATCCGCTGTCCTAGACACAAGTTGGACATCCTTGAATCTCAAAATAATCAAGATTCAGTTCTCACCACGCCATATCTTATATGGTGTGATAGGAACAGGTTTAGAGAGAACCTAATTTCATAGAAATAAAGTATGTCCCTAAAGAAATATAAATAAACTAGTGAAGTTCATTATAGATCAGAGCATATCTCATATAGTCCCATAACTCTTCTTATCTCGTTGAGCTGAGATGTACTAAGAGCAGTCCAATATGAAACCATGACATATCTTATATGCAAAGTAGAGACAACTCCTTAGTTAGCACATCACATGGGCTACACATATCAAATGTGTACCAGGATAAGTATCTTAGTGGTCTATTTTCTTTTGTCCCACAAGAGTAGCTTAGTCATATTTTCTCAAAGAGATGATACACAAACTAGATTTGACTCAGCAGTCAATAAGCCCAAAGGCCCATAATTCTTTCAGTTTGTTAATCATTTCTTCTCCAATATAACTTAGCCTAAGGGTCCACATATATTTAAGGTTCATATCAAATTTGGATCTTTCAAATCCAATGACATTCACTGCTTACTCAATTAAGTTCACATATGCATTACCATGCAGATGATAGAGACCGTCTCTAGGAACTAAATCCAAACGATGATTGCAAAGGACAGATATCCATGGCCACAACAGTAACTGTTGCCTTATAGCCAATTTCAAGGGTTACTTTCTCATCCCTGTACCTTCCCATCGACTCTACATTAGAGTCCATAGCTCAACTGAGAGAAGAAAAAATTATAAGGATAACATTGAGCAATTTTGACATACCTACTCTAGGTGCGTCTTTGTTTCTTTAGGCTTTCCAAGTATTTATCTCTGAACTCTTTCAAGATTTTTTTATTAGCAACACTTTGACCAATTTAGATAAGGCATCATGATGGTCTTTTATATGGTAGCTTACCAGAAACTATCCATATAAACTAATCAGAGATCGTAGGATCAAATCAATAAGTAATTCCTTGTGCATGATCATATCGAGCCTTTTGGGCTCCTTAATGTCCTTGATCATTATCAAATAACGATCATAAACTGACTTTCCATCACGCATCACATGCACTGTGCGACTCTGATCACCTCACAATACTTGTAGATAAATCAACATGTCGTTGGTAGTGAACATGTGCTCATGCATAGTACCTATCTTAATTATCGTTGTCCATCCACTCATCAAGTATAGCTTGTTGATTATGGATTGGATGAGTTGTTAACATTAGAATAACCTGATAGAGAACATAGCTTAATTTTCTAAAGTTAAGAATAATTTTTAAATTTGCGAGCTAGTCTATGTATTCAGTTTTGATTAATCGGTTGATATCTAGAATTTAAGCTAGAGGGTTGGAAGCTGATATAATAAACAGTAGAGAGCAAAGATTCTAATTAGATATTTATACTTATTTTATGATTTGTACTAGAAACTTTTAGATGCAAAAAGATACTTCCACTATTTTATCAGATCTCCCATACTCTTCAAGTGGAGAAACGAAAACCCTGATGCTATAATTGGATTTCTGTGGGTGCTGCGGTCCCACCGATACCGTGCACCTCACCTAATAGTTATTGGTAATACGAATAAACACTGATGTATGGATAACTCTTTGTCCAGATACTTCTCTAAGCATGTTGCAGCCATTTGATCTTTAAGTCATGTGGGCTCACCTAACAGTTATTGCCCGCACTTCTTAGTTAAGCCAGACCCATCGTTCACAAGCAGACGCAAAGTCGTCATTGGGTCCCTCACCTAACAATTATTGGGCCCAACCCCATCTTTACCCCGCAGTAACTCTTTGCTAATAGAGTGTTGTGTATTCCCGATGCAACTGAACCACTATGATCAGTCGAGAACAATCAATGCTGGAAGCACACCCGCACATCTACAATGGTGGAAGACCTTAGACTTAATATTTTTTAGGGAGATTTGGGTTTAGATCTCAACTAATCAGTCATCATATGATTGATGTAATTGGCATGGGCTAAATCAAACCACCAAGCAACCATATTTGAGATTCAAATCTTCCAAATTGGCCAGGTAAGTGGAGATTGGTGGGGGTCTCCCCGTTGCTTTCCTTAGACACCAATAAATTGACTAGGTAAGCGAACAGAATCAATTAAATAACTATTTTTCAATTACTTACCTTAGACACCAATTAAACAATTGATCCAAATAGGTTAGCTTAGGTGAATCAGACTCGAGCCATAGAGCCAAATTAGATCTTTAGGTTTAATTAATTCTACATATGGGTGTCAATCGATTTGATCAACAATAATTGTATGATCTTAGGCTCTATTGACCTCATCCTAATTAATACTTGATTTAGTTTGATCAACTACTAAATCGATTTAGACCCAGTATGATCAAATCAGAAATCTTTTGATGTAATCAAATTACATGACCTAATTTGATCCACCCATGACCAATCCCTCATACACAAACACTAATTTTAGATGTTAAATCAAAATTTTCAGATCTAAATTCTTTGCATGAAGTATAAATTTTGATCTCAAAATAATTTCAGATCATGCATATGACTATGTATCACATACATAAACTAGTTCAGGTCATTGAAACAATTTCAGCCCTAAACATTACTTTCATATATCATATACATGAATCAAAATAAATCATGAAACTCTTTTTAGATCTAAATAACAAAATATATATCATATATATATTTTAAAAATTAGATCGAAAAATATAATTTAATTAAAAATTTTAACGTCATTTTAGAATAATCATACAGCATAACAAATTATGCCAGGACAACCTTATGTCAGAACGATATCAAAATCTTTCAGATCTAAAATTTTTCTCTACAGATTTCAAATCTAAATCTAAATCTCATGCATATGATGTGGCTCTGATGCCACTGTTGGAGTTTTATGATTTTATGTATGCATGATTTTACAAATCAAGTACACAATAAAATTTTAAAAATTTTTAGATTAAATTTAATTTAATCTAAGCATGCATAAGATCATATCTTCAAATCATAACCAGAATCATTATATATGAGATAAGAGTCAGATACAGAAATCAAAAGAAAAAAATAAATATAAAATATACCTGGACATGGATCAATCTTCAACTCGAACGGATGATCATGGATGTCCTGCGAAGGTCTCTTTTAGCCGCACAAGCGTCCGACCTCTATGGATATCTACACGAGACTCTGATCTGATCAGAAGCCTTTTGATCTCACCGGGATGCTAGCTCCTTTGCACAGATTTCATCTTGATGGTTGAAAATCTTTTTTTCTCTTAAGATTCTCTTAGAGAATAAGAAGATGTAGGAGGATCATGATCTCTATGCTAGAGATCATGAGAAGAACACTTTCTTCTCTTTTCTTCCTAAAATCCATGCACCAAATCTCTACAATAGAGATGTAATAAATTTTATCCAACTTTTGGATAAAAGAAAGATGAGATATCAATGTCTAAACATGGACAAGAGGGATAGAGGAGGATGTCCAAAACAACCAACCTTTGGTTGTGTAAGAAAGAAGAGATATGGAGATCAACTCACCTCACGCCAAACCCATGGACGCCACCCCTTCTTCCCTTGTTTTTCTCCATGCCAATGCTCTAGTTTTTGGGCATCATAACCTGGTCTTAATCTCTCCTATTCAACATCCCATAGTGGAGTATTTATAGGCTAAAGGATGAACACTAATTTGAGTAGGAGATAGAGTCCAAAGAGCCTTGGACTCTATCCTCTTTGTACCGCCCAACCAAAAATAATTGCAAGCAGATTTTTACATGCTAAAAAAGGAGAATCTTTTCTTTCTTACACGTTGATATGGGGAGGAAAAAGTGGCATTGAAGTGGTTTGAGGCATGGGTGTTTGGGGCGTACAAAATAGATTCAATATTGGAGTCCTTTTGGTGCAAGAAAAGGAAGAGTTTTAAACCCATGGGACTCTTGATTAAATGGCTGTTTTAAATCAAATAAAATATTAATTAATCTTAATCATATTAGGACCAGATTAGACTCAAAAAGATGAGAATCCAAATCTGATTTAGAGCCCAATTAATTTAGATTGGATGTCTCCTAATTGGAGGAGGAGTCCTAGTCCAATTGGACTCTTTCTTGGTGCTTGAGTCATACTCAATTTTAGTCCTAATCCCATTAGGATTTGGTACAGCATGAAAATGAAGATTCTTTATTCAATTAGTAATACATACATCCTAGTCTAATTAGGAATTGGATCAAACTCAAATCTTAATTCAACTGGGGCTAATCATCCAATCATTTTGGGGTTATCCTATAATCCTATAGGGTTGATCAAATCAAACCCAAAATGAGTCAAATTAAATCCAATCAAATTGAACTTGATACAAGCCCCATTGCTCAATCAAATTGAGCTAATTAGTAATCTTATTACTAATTAATCTTTCTATAACTCACTAACTCTTTAGTAAGTTATGTAATGTAATATTTGTATTAGATCAATTATCAATCAAATTGATAATCAATTTCATTTTGCGATTCATAATTATAATTCAACCATCTGATCAGTCAAAAGTTTTTTTTGTGTATGACCCCATAGGTTCTATTCTGTCTGGTAGTGAGATATATTGTGATCTCTATCACAATATCATTGAAATACTTTTTAATAAATTGAAACAATTCAACTCTGCCTACCGAGGATCATTGATCATCAAGATGATCCTTGTGAGTCTCACAATTCACCAGTGACACCTAGTAGTATATAGTGGCAACCCAGCAGAATAAAAGATAAACCTTTAGGTGCAGTTAGTACATGATACAGTCCCTCTATCGTGAGTTCCAACCAGATGGCAGGTCATGGATGAATCATCAAACCTCAACATCGATCATATGATAGATTCAATCAGCTCGAGTCCATATGTGATTCTATGAAAATTTTTATTTTTCATCAATCACACTGCTATAGCCATAGACTTAAGAACTCAGCCTCTTAAATTTTATAAGACTACTCCCTTCTGTTAGGGTCGATAGATCCCATCTTGATGTACACCCTACTCCTACAGTAGACCAACTGTCGCCAACATCCACTACAAGGGCTTCTTGAGACCCATGTTAATGTGTCATCAAACTTTAGTAGTCTTACTACGGGCAGCAGTGTCATTTCAGATCAAAGAACCAGTCATATAACTACAGCATCGACAAAGTCACTAATGAGTGAGCAAACAACCATATGACTTTTCATGTTGGTCACGCTCAGTGCTAGTTGTTCTCTAACAACCACCTATACTTTCGCTCCAGTGTCTCTACACTATAGACTCAAGACCATCTGTCTGAAGGAAGCGATCTGTACACTGGTCTATCTGGATCAATCACCATCCTCATGATGATTCTATGAACAGGAGCAATTTTGGAATCAACTATTAATGACACATGCCTCAAATTCTCAACTCTTTGAGAATATGTGTCATCATCTTTGTTGGGTATAAAATACCCACAGCCGAAGTCTTCGACAGAATCAATGACTCCACCCACGATGCCGACCTCAAAGGGAGACTCCGCCCGGGCTCCTACGGGAGCCGGGCTTCGCCCTCGACTCCAACGACTGCGGACAGACTTCGTCCGGACTCCTACGGGAGCCGGACTCCGCCGATAACTTCGACCGCAAGTAGACTCCGCCCGGACTCCTATGGGAGCCGGGCTCCATCCTCAACATCAACTGCTGGTAAGCCCCGTCCAGACTCCTACGGGAGTCGGACCTCACCTTTGACTTTAATTGTAGGAAGACTCAGCCCGGGCTCCTACGGGAGCCGGGCTTCGCCCTCGACTCCAATGTCTGCGGACAGACTTCGTCCGGACTCCTACGGGAGCCGAACTCCACCGACAACTTCGACCGCAAGTAGACTCCGCCCGGACTCCTACGGGAGCCGGGCTCCATCCTGAACATCAACTGCTGGTAAGCCCCATCCGAACTCCTACGGGAGCTGGACCTCGCCTTTGACTTTAATTGCAGGAAGACTCAGCCCGGGCTCCTACGGGAGCCGGGCTTCGCCCTCGACTCCAACGACTGTGGACAGACTTCGTCCGGACTCCTACGGGAGCCAGACTCCGTCGATAACTTCGACCGCAAGTAGACTCCGCCCGGACTCCTACGGGAGTCGGGCTCCGTCCTCAACATCAACTGCTGGTAAGCCCCGACCGGACTCCTACGGGAGTCGGACTTCGCCTTTGACTTCAATTGCAGGAAGACTTCGCCCGGGCTCCTACGGGAGTCGGGCTTCGTCCTTGGCTCCAACGGTTGCAGACAGACTTCGTCCGGACTCCTACGGGAGCCGGACTCCACCGACAACTTCGACCGTAAGTAGACTCCGCCCGGACTCCTACGGGAGCCGGGCTCCATCCTCAACATCAACTGCTGGTAAGCCCCGTCCGGACTCCTACGGGAGTCGGACCTCGCCTTTGACTTTAATTGCAGGGAGACTCCGCCCGGGCTCCTACGGGAGCCGGGCTTCATCCTCGGCTCCAACGGCTGCAGACAGACTTCGTCCGGGCTCCTATGGGAGCCGGACTCTGCCAACAACTTCAACCGCAAGTAGACTCCGCCCAGACTCCTACAGGAGCCGGGCTCCGTCCGCTGACCGAACTTCAGCCGACGGATCTGCACTCCCTGGCAGGCCACAACAACGGCCACGATCCTGCTCCACTTCCTGCGGTGGATTCCGCGCAGTTCCACTACTCCCTGGCAGGCCACAATAACGGCCACGGTCCTGCTCCACTTTCTGCGATGGATACCGCGTGATTCTCCCATCCGCTGGCAAGTCGCGACAACAAACGCCGCCACACTTCCCGCGGCAGACTCCACGTGGCACGCCCCAGTGATAGCCACGGGTCTACTCCACTACTCTTCGCAGCAAATTTTGCCTGACCCTGGGCAGCCATCTGCCAGACGGTTACAGGCGTCGCTATCAATCTGCTGCCCCCTCCGTCTATAAAAGGGGGACCCAGATACGTTATTCTATAAGCTCTAGTTTTTACCTAAAACTCTGCTAAATTCTTCGTTTGAGCACTCCATTCTTGTTGAGGCAGAGAACTGACTTGAGCGTCGGAGGGTCTTGCCGGAGCAACCCCACCTCCGGTTTAGACTTCCTTTGCAGGTCCCGGTGGCGACCGCGACTTCTCCGACTCCAGCTTCTCCAGCGCAAGCGGATTTTTGCACCAACAGGATTGGCGCTAGAGGAAGGGTTGTATCTTCACAGTACCCTTGTTCTTGAAGGAGCGCTCAACGGAGCCGCCTCCGATCGTTTCCTCCGGCACCCACTCCTTGTTTCCCCCCGCGGGATCCATACTCGATGCCTCCACGCAAGGCATCAACGCGATGGTCCACGGCCTCCTCGGCCAGATCTCAGGCTCCGACCTCCCCTCCTGTTTCTCAACAACCTCCTCCTCCTCCTACGGCGGCGGCGATCGGCGTGGAACAGTTTGACTTGCTGGCACAGCAGGTCAGAGGCCTCGTCGAAGCTGTGCAAGCAATGCAGCAGCAGCAACCACAGGCGTCGGCGCACCCGGAAAGGGCATCTCCGGAATGCCAGAACCCGACGGCGGGGCGGGCCACCTGGGCCAGCCGCCTCGTCCTTCTTGGAAAAACAAACCCGAGGGTAAGAGCCCTCAATCGGACCACGACTCCACCCCTGGAAGATCCCTGCCCCCGTTCTGTCAGAGGACCCTCGAGACTCGAAGTCGAGAGGATTTCCTGGATCGGAGGCTCTAGGAGATGAACCGACGGATTGAGGAACTCCACCATGCGGCCCCCGCTTATGGTGAGGATATTTGTACTGACCCTCCCTTCTCCCAAATGATCATGCAGGAACCGATCCCGCCAAACTTCAAGCTTCCCCAGTTCGAAAGCTACGACGGGACTTCGGACCCGGTTGATCATCTGGAGGCCTTCCGGACGATGATGCTGCTTCACGGTGCTCCTGATGCCATCTTATGCCGGGCTTTCCCATCTACCTTGAAGGGAGCGGCGAGGAACTGGTACTCGGCTTTGAAACCGGGTACCATCTTTTCCTTCGATCAAATGAGCCACCAATTTGTGGCCCATTTTGTCAGCAGCCGACGCCCCCGGAAGGGTTCGGAGTCCCTCATCAACATCAAGCAGAGGGAAGGGGAGTCCATACGGGCCTACATCAACCGCTTCAACATCACGGCGCTGGAGGTCCGGAACTTGGACCAATCAGTTGCCATGGCCGCCCTGAAAGGCGGCCTTCAGAAGAATGATCTTTTGTTCTCCCTGGAGAAGAAGTATCCCAGGGATTTTGCTGATTTGCTGGCTCGGGCTGAAGGATACGCCCGAGTGGAAGAAGCCTTCAAAATGAAGGATGAAGAGATGGCGAGGGAGCGGCAAGCAAGAGATTTGAGTAAGCCCGCAGTTGAGAAAAGGCCAAAGGAAGCCCGACTGCATTCTTGATCCCCTCCAGGGCATAAGCGCGCCCATACTCCACCCCGGGCACGCAGGCAGAGAAGCTCGAATCGCGGGGTTCGGCGGGGTTCTCCACTAGGAAGATTCCGCAACTACGCCCCCCTCAACGCCTCGAAGGCCCAGGTATTGATGGAGGTCAGGGAGCAGCTCCCTAGGCCGGAGAGGATGCGCACACACCCCGGGAAGCGCAACCCCAACAAATTCTGCCTCTACCATCGCGACCACGACCACGACACAGAGGAATGCATCCAGCTCCAGGACGAGATCGAGGAGCTCATTCGGCGAGGTCGACTCGACAGGTTCATCCGACGCAGGCCCGAGGGTAGAGGAGATCGGCCAAAGGCCCTTCTGCAGCCTGAACCGCCAAGACAGGAGGAGCAACTCAAGGACCGGCCTCCCATCGGGACCATCGACTCCATCACCAGAGGGCCTCAAGGAGGAGCGGACCACCCATGACCGTGGAACTCGAAAAACCTGTAAATGTATCACTTACGATTTCACCTTGAATCTAAATTTCTTTCTACTTGACGTACTCTTCCCATCTGGCATGGATTTATTATGACTGGATATGACCCCTCCAAAAATAAAGTTTTGTTAGGAACGGGGGAGAACCCCGCCCAAGCATACCTAAAATGAAAGTTCGACTATCTCAAAATTGGATGGGGGGAGAGGCCTTACGCCCTGATGTGCCCCCACAGCCATGTCAGGAACAGGAGGAGAACCTCGTCCTGACATGAGCAAAGTCAAAGGCCCGGTTCTTTTAGATCGGATGGGGGGAGAGGCCTTACAACACCCTAATGTGCCCCCACAGCCATGTCAGGAACAGGAGGAGAACCTCGTCCTGACATGAGCAAAGTCAAAGGCCCGGTTCTTTTAGACTGGATGGGGGGAGAGGCCTTACAACGTCCTAATGTGCCCCCACAGCCATGTCAGGAACAGGAGGAGAACCTCGTCCTGACATGAGCAAAGTCAAAGGCCCGATTCTTTTAGACCAGATGGGGGGAGAGGTCTTACAGCACCCTAACGCGCCCCCACAGCCAAGCCGGGAATGGGAGGAGAACCTCGCCCTGGCTCGAGCAAAGTGGAAGGCCCGAACTCCTACGGGAGCCGGGCTCCGTTCACGACGCCAAGGAAGACTCCACCCGGACTCCTACGGGAGCCGGGCTCCATTCACGACACCAAGGAAGACTCCACCCGGTCTCCTACGGGAGCCGGGCTCCGTCCACAACGCCAAGGAAGACTCCACCCGGACTCCTACGGGAGCCAGGCTCCATTCACGACGTCAAGGAAGACTCCACCCGGACTCCTACGGGAGCCGGGCTCCGTTCACGACGCCAAAGAAGACTCCACCCGGACTCCTACGGGAGCCGAGCTCCACCCACGACTTCTGCAGCAAGAGCTGATGGTGGCGAAGCCCGACCGCCCAACAAGATCGGGTGAAAGAAAAAAGCCCCTCATCGGCACCTCCTCGCTCCTATGCAACCCCGCAAAAAGCGGGGGGAAGGCCCTCACTCCGAGAAGAGGAGGAAAATTAAAAAGGAAGGATGACGAACTACGACGGGAACAGATGAAGGATGAACCACACCAAAAGACCTAAAGGACTTCGTCCCTACTGAAACGGAGAGTTCCTACCGAACACCTCCGGCCGCTAAAAAGACTTTCGACACCGGTTAGGGAGACAACGACATCCCCGAAATAATGTGGGGCCCGGACGGCCAAGCTCGGGCTTGCGGCCATGCATGACGAGAAAGGCGAGCTAACGCATCGACGACCGGGTGCCCCCTAACGACGTCTACATCAGACAAGTCAAACGACAAGAAAAGTTCAGCGGACGGCAATTTAGTGCAACGCGCGGACGAGGTAACACAAAATGCCCTTTTCATTCCATTTCCGATATACACACTACAAAGCCCGAAAGGCCAAGAAAAGAAAGGCAAAACGACAAAAAGGAAGTAAATACATGAAAAGACAGAAAGATGAAAAGAGCTCTAAGGAGGCCCTGCTCCCTCCGACCTCGAATTATCTACTCCGTCCCTTAACCAGGACTGCCTCAGATTCTCAATTTCTTCTTCTAGCTCTCTCCTTTTCTGCAGCGCGTCCTGGAGCGCCCGACGAAGTCGCTGGCTCTCAGCTTCCGCCTCTCGACGCCTCTTCCTCAAGACCTCGGATTCCGCCTCTGCATCCGCGACGGCCCGCCGCTCGAGTGCCAGTTGGATCTTCAGTTGTTGCAGCTCAGCTGTTTTTTCCCCGAGGGAGACAGAAATCCCCTCAACGGTGCCTCTTAGGGCTTGGAGCTCTTCAGAATCTCGGGTGGAAGTAAGCTGTGCCCTGTTAGCCAGCTGCCTCTGGAGATGGATGATTTCATCAGCCACCGTCCTGAATCTCCCTTTATATTCTTCCACCTGCCTGCGCCAGCTAGCCCGTTGCACGTCGTGACTCACTTCGGCATCCTGAAGCTGCTGCTGAAGGTCGGAGACCTTCTGCGACCACCTCTGGTCATCGTCGACCCGGGCCAAGAGCTGGGATGAATTTCCTTCCAGCTGGCCGATCTTTCCCTTCGTAGCTGACAGTTCCACCTTGAGGGCGCTGATCCTGGCGGCCTGGGCCCAAATTCGATCGCTGGCACTCTTCTTGCATTCCTCGAGTTCCTTTGCGAAGTTTGCCTTCCTCCAGCTATACTCCATGATCCCCTTCACATGGAGACTCTGAAAGTGGGTGGCCTCAGTGGTGGCTTCAGAGTGACCTTCTCTCGATTTGCGGAGCTCGCCTTCCGTCTTCTTCAACTTCTTTGTCAGGTGAAGGACTTCCTTCTTCAGCCGCTGGATCATCGATTTCAGTGGGACCCCCAGGGGCAGGGGGAGCGCTTCTGCAGGGCACTGCCATCAGAAGGCAAAAGCGTCAAAGCACGACTCATCGCAGGGAGAAAAGCAGAGAGAAGGAGGGGGGGGAAGGAGAAGCCGTCCGCAACAAAAAATTCAACTTTATTGATTGAATAATTTTTGAAGACAAATAGAAAAGAAAAATTACGATGAAATAAAGGTACAAGATCGAGGTCTCAGACCTCAGGGGCGGGGGGTGGAGAACTCGGCATCCCCGGCGTGGGGGCTGCGACAACAGTAGCGGCTGACGAGGGCCCAGCCTCATCTTCAGACTCCTCACCTAGGAAGCTGAGGTCGAGCTCTGGAAATTGTCTGGCCACCTTCTCTTGGCAGAGCTCGAACCCCTTGATGAACGCTTCCTGGCCGAATTGGACCTTCAGGTCCCTAATCTCCGTGGAGGCCTTGAATTCCTCTACCGCAAGGGCTCGGGCCTCCGAGACCAGGACCGGAGTTTGCTCGACCAAGTTGGCGACCTCGACCTCCGCCTTCCTCATCGATTCCTCCAAGATCTGCCTCTCCTCCTCCCAGGCTTGCTTCTCTCTTTTCAGGGCCTCCTGGAGGGCGGCTACTTCGACCGTCTTTACTTGGAGGCAAGCAACCTCCGCCTGACAGCGTTCCTCCATCTGGAGGATGTCCCTCCTCGTGTGGCTCACCGCCTCGATATAGGCGAGGAGCTGGTGCCCAATCTGCAAGGGCGGCTAGGGAATCAGAACAAAGGCCGAATAGCCATATAAATGAAGAGTCGCTTACCTCAAGGAAGGACCCCAAAGAGTCCCAAGCCCGCTGCTCAGGATCGACGCGGTCGATCCTCTCCACGACGTCAGGCAGAATGCAGCCGTCGATCAGCCGCCTGATCAAGTCCCTATCGTTGAAGGGATTCTCCGACCCCTCCTCGGAGCAGAGGGACTCGTCCACAGCAGTTCGACGGCTACTCGCCCTGCGGGCCATCGATTTCCTTCTTTTTCCCACGGCGGGCGCCTCCGTGGAGCGAACCCCCAGAACGGGGGCCCCAGTCGGCGGACTCCTCGAGGAGGCCCGGGGAGCCGTTGGCTCGGCATCCGAGGGAATGTCGATGGCCGGGGTCACCTGGACGGGTGCAGCTAAGCTCGACTCCTCCGCCCTGGCCCTCTTCGTCGATCCGGAGGTCGCAGCGCCCTTTCTCTTGTGGGCCCTAAGGCCCCTGGCAAGCATCCGCGCTGCTTCGGCGTCCATTCCTGAAAAAAAAAAAAAGGAGAGAAAGAGAAAGAGAAAAGGAAAGAAGAAAAAGAAGCAAACCAATCAATCAAGAGTCAAAGGTCAAAAAAAAAAAAAAAGAGAGAGAGTGAGAGAAGAAAAGAAGAAAGGGAAAGAAAGAAAGAAACAGAGGAGAAAAAGAGAAGAAGAGAAGAAAGGCATGAAAAGAGAAAATAAGGTAAAAGATGAATACTCGCTGGATCCTGGGGACTCAGGCCGATGTTGAAAAGAAACTGCTCCCTCAGAAGATTGGGAAGGGAAGGAGCGAAATAAGCTAGAAGCTTTCGGGCAGCCTGGAGGTCGTCCTCCCCCAGGCTGGGGGCCCGGCAGATAGAATCCCTCAGAGAGCCCCAAGGGGGCAGGCCTAGTCTCAGGGTCGGGCAGTAGACGAAGAGGTATTTCCCCTTCCAATTGTGGATCGAAGAAGGGGCGCCTTTCAGCAACCCCTTCTTGCCGAACTGGGGAGAGAAGTACCACCAGTCCTTCGCCGAAGGATGGCGCTTGAAGGTATAGAAGTGCCTAAACAAGGAGAGGGACGGTTGGACCTCGACTACGTGGCAGAGAGAGAGAAATCCTATCAAGAACCTAAAAGAATTCGAGGCCACGAAAGCCAAGGAGATGTCTAAGAAGCGGAAGAGGGCAACAACAAAGGAAGGAAGCGGAAGTCGGAGTCCAACACGGAATGCTTCCTGGTACAGACAAAAACGACCGGAAGGGGGAGTGCTGGCCCGGTCAGAAGGGCCAGGCAGCTCCAGGTCGTACTCCGGAGGAACTCCGTACTGAACCCTTATCAGAAGGAGTTCCTCCGAGGTCAGGGAACATGGAATGGTGCCCGGTGCGAAAATCGGGCGAAGCCCAGCCCCAGACGCAGGTTCGTCTACAGAACCGGGGACCTGGGGGTTTGAGGTGGAAGAGCTCCCGAAACTGCAGGGAGCAGAAGAGCCAGAAGACATTTCGAGTAGTTTTGAAGGGGGCTCTAAAGGTCCCTAAGAAGACGGACAGAAGGGGGGACGAGAGGCCACAGGAAACTAACTCGGAGGGACGCAAAAAAATAATGACAGAGAAGAAGTCCCTAGGCGGTGGGAAGAAGGTTGGTGGTGCTGGAACTAACCTATATCGCTCTGAGGGACCAGAGGGACGAAAACAGGAGACACCTACGGCTCGAGAAGACGCCCACTGAAACAGGGCTCTCGAAGAGAAGGCAGACGCTGATAAGAACTCTGGAACGGAATAGGACACCTAAAGGTGGGAGGACGGGTTTAAATAGACCCTGGAATCCGGTGCCATGATGATCGCGAATCCCCTCAAGCCAGTCCGCGCTCGGCACGTGTCCCACTCCCCCTGGCAGGCGGCTAAAAGCGGCTGACGGTTGGCAAGACTATAATTGCACCGTACCTGGGCTAGTGTACCTGCGAGAATTTTGAAGCATCCCTTCGTATCGCCCCAATTCGAAAAGACTCCGGCACGCGCGCAATTAATGCCCAAAATATCTGGGGACGACAGCGCACGGGATTCGAGGGGACGGCTTCGGCTGTACCCATCTCTCTGTACTTCCTTCGTTCGAAATTCAAACTCGGAAGTAGGAGGACTGGTGTTGGGTATAAAATACCCACAGCCGAAGTCCTCGACAGAATCAACGACTCCACCCACGATGCCGACCTCAAAGGGAGACTCCGCCTGGGCTCCTACGGGAGCCGGGCTTCGCCCTCGACTCCAACGACTGCGGACAGACTTCGTTCGGACTCCTACGGGAGCTGGACTCCGCCGACAACTTCGACCGCAAGTAGACTCCGCCCGGACTCCTACGGGAGCCGGGCTCCGTCCTCAACATCAACTGCTGGTAAGCCCCGTCCGGACTCTTTCGGGAGCCGGACCTCGCCTTTGACTTTAATTACAGGAAGACTCAGCCCGGGCTCCTACAGGAGCCGGGCTTCACCCTCGACTCCAATGACTGCGGACAGACTTCGTCCAGACTCCTACGGGAGTCGGACTCCATCGACAGCTTCGACCGCAAGTAGACTCCGCCCGGACTCCTATGGGAGCCGGGCTCCATCCTCAACATCAACTGCTGGTAAGCCCCGTCCGGACTCCTACGGGAGCCGGACCTCGCCTTTGACTTTAATTGCAGGAGGACTCAGCCCGGGCTCCTACGGGAGCCGGGCTTCGCCCTCGACTCCAACGACTGCGGACAGACTTCGTTCGGACTCCTACGGGAACCAGACTCCATCGACAACTTCGACCGCAAGTAGACTCCGCCCGGACTCCTACGGGAGCCGGGCTTCGTCCTCAACATCAACTGCTGGTAAGCCCCGACCGGACTCCTACGGGAGTCAGACTTCGCCTTTGACTTCAATTGCAGGAAGACTCCGCCCGGGCTCCTACGGGAGCCGGGCTTCATCCTCGGCTCCAACGGCTGCAGACAGACTTCGTCCGGACTCCTACTGGAGCCGGACTCCGCCGACAACTTCAACCGCAAGTAGACTCCGCCCGGACTCCTACGGGAGCCGGGCTCCTTCCTCAACATCAACTGCTGGTAAGCCCCGTCCGGACTCCTATGGGAGCCGGACCTCGCCTTTGACTTTAATTGCAGGAAGACTCCGCCCGGGCTCCTACGGGAGCCGGGCTTCGTCCTCGGCTCCAAAGGCTGCAAACAGACTTCGTCCGGGCTCCTACGGGAGTCGGACTCCGCCAACAACTTCAACCGCAAGTAGACTCTGCCCGGACTCCTACAGGAGCCGGACTCCGTCCGCTGACCGAACTTCAGCCGATGGATCTGCACTCCCTGGCAGGCCACAACAACGGCCACGATCCTGCTCCACTTCCTACGGCGGATTCCGCGCAGTTCCACTACTCCCTGGCAGGCCACAATAAAGGCCACGGTCCTGCTCCACTTCCTGCGATGGATACCGCGCGATTCTCCCATCCGTTGGCAAGTCGCGACAACAAACGCCCCCCACTTCCCACGGCAGACTCCACATGGCACGCCCCAGTGATAGCCACGGGTCTACTCCACTACTCTTCACAGCAAATTCCGCCTGACCCTGGGCAGCCATCTGCCAGACGGTTACAGGCGTCGCTATCAATCTGCTGCCCCCTCCGTCTATAAAAGGGGGACCCAGATACGTTATTCTATAAGCTCTAGTTTTTACCTAAAACTCTGCTAAATTCTCCATTCGAGCACTCCATTCTTGTTGAGGCAGAGAATTGACATGAGCATCGGAGGGTCTTGCCGGAGCAACCCCACCTCCGGTTTAGACTTCCTTTGCAGGTCTTGACGGCGACCGCGACTTCCCCGACTCCAGCTTCTCCGACGCAAGCGGATTTTTGCACCAACAATCTTGTTAGTCCCTTGAATGATTCATAGACACATAAACATGAATGGTATTATCACTATCCAATAAGTATAAAATCATATCCTAGAGATATAAAATGTGTCAGCCAAGATTGGCTTCTAGGGCATACGTCCAACATCAGTGTATTTCAATTTAGCAAAACTTGAGCTCAGATAATCCATGTGATGGATTTAAAAAAGATTAAAATATAATGTGAATGGCTTATCTAGGATTGACAGTTAAATTCTAGATCATTTTCGAGCATTAGAATCAAAGAGATGAATTATACGGTAACAATACGCCAATAGGTTCTTGAATATTGCTTCACCTTCATTCGACCTATCCGGATATCGGGTCATCATTGTTAGATGGTTACATCGATTGGTTCAGAAAGGTATTCTTGTACCATCGACTTAGATTCAAACCTATGAGATCACACTCAAAAAAAATTTCTGACTGATCATGTGGCTGATCAACGATTGAGAATCATTCAAGGGCTTAATCGTTAATTCGATTGAAGGTTAACTTTATGTAAAAGTTACAATAAATTAATTCACCAAGTGTTAGTAAATTAATAGAAGATTAATTAGTAATTAGATTACTAATTAGCTCAATTTGATTAAGTAATAAGAATTAAATAAAATCTAATTGAATTAGATTCAATTAGGTTTGACCCGATTAGGTTATGAGATGACCTAATCGTTAAGAGAAAATTATCTCTGATTTGATTAGAACTTTAGTTTAATCAATTTTAATTTGATTAAAAATTTATAAATCTAATTAGATTAGATTTTATATATTTTATTTGGGCTAAACCAGATGTGATTTGATTTAGATTCAAATAAGAAAATTAGGAGTCCTTGTTGGAATAGGACTCTTCTCCCTGCGCCAACCTAGTTTGCATGCCATATATCTCCGCACATAAAATTATTTTGTAGGAGATTTTTTTACACCAAAGATTTAATTTCTTTATCTATATTATATTTAAATCTAAATTTTTTTTGATAAAAGAAAGGTTCTAAAATTAGATTTCAAAATATTCCTTATCAGGAGAATCTATTCTCATCCAGATCAATCTCTCTATGCAGATAAATTTTTTTCTCCTTATATGTGTGACATTTTTAGGATATTTTTTATGAAAGATTAGTTGGAGAACTGGTTTACTATGAAAAAAATATGAGAAGAGGTATCCCATATTTTTTGGCATATTTTGGGATGTGAAATTGTAAAGGGAGGCAGAATCCTATAGGAGTCCAGGATCACTAGGACTCTTCACCCCACCTCCTTACATACTTATAAAAGGGGATTTTGTAGTTTCTTTTGTGTGTGTGTAAGATACTAGAAGAGATCTCTTCATGTGGTGGAAGTTTGGGCATGGTTCACGATGTGAAGAATAGAGAAGAGGGTCCTCTCTCTTCGGGTGTGCACAAAAATCTGAATTTTAGGTTTTTGGTTCTAAGGGTTTGGGAAGAGAGAATAAATTAGAAGAATATTATTTTCTTCTCTATCTTTCTTTAACCTTTTTATCTCCTCTGGTAGCCTATCTTCCATCTCTAGAAAGGTTTCAAAAATTTGAAGAAAGGATCCAGATCGATCAAGAAGAAGGTCTTCATGCGAGCTAGCATTCCCGAGAAGACCGATCAGATTAGGGCTTCGAGTGGATTTTTCATAGAGGCCGGATGTATGTGTAGCTTCAAACAATCAGCAAGGATCCTCTCTACCATATCTCTCAGTAGTGGAGATCATCGATCCATACTTAGGTATTGAGTTCTAAACTCAAATTAGAAGTAGATGTGATATACTACTCACATGCATGCATGCTGATTTTATCTTCTGTATTTTTTAGATTTTATATGCAACATAACATATCATAGATCCTAGAGTAGGTTGATTTGATGATTAGATCATATACATATTAGATTAATTTGATTAATCTAATTATCTTTCACTATAATTTATTCAAAAAAGTTTCAAAATATATGTATGAAATCGCCTACGCATTCCAACAGTGGTATCAGAGCCTAGGTTTGTTATGACATGATTTATGTGCATATTAAATTTAAAATTTAATTTTATTTAGATTTGATATATGATATTTTAATCTAAATTTAATTAATAGTTGATCACACAAACTGACATAAGGTTGTCCTGCTATAGAGTTGATCCCTTACAGTGAAAAGGTTATCCTAGTTTGTACTGATTTTTGATAAAGTTTGATTTTATGTCATGCTTGTGATGTTTATGATCTGATTTAGATGTGATCTAAGATTATAATCAGATCTGATATAATTTATATTAGATTTAAATTCAAGCATATATGATATGTGATTAGATTAGATGATCCGATTAATAAGTACTTGGATTGGGTTGATCACCAGGCCATCCAGTCATAGGAGCAAGAAGGGTTTAAAGGCCCTCTTCTCATTTGATGAGATACTCTTATGACATGTAGGGGTGCCATATGATTAGATCTCATGAAGAAGAATGCGAAAGGAAGAACTTACTTTCCTGTAAAATCCTAGATCTTGAAATTCTAGGCTTGTTATAGGTGATACAATGTTGTATGAAATGTAAGATATCTAATCGATATGATTAAAATTATTTTAATCTTAATAAAATAAAATCTTGAATCATAAAAATTTTAGATATGATCTAAAAATATTATGATTGATTTTATTTTAGTATTATGCAAGAATCTTCAGTTCTGAAACTCTTTGAATCGTGCTCACACAATTACTGAGTTTATCCAATTTTGAATTGAGTTGACTTAGTCTCTTTGTGTAGCTAGCTCAATGGTGATTGAGTCGATCCAATTTTAGAATAAAAAATTTTTACATAATATTTATTATAAATTATTTACAAAATAAAAGGTTGAAATTATTTCAAACCATAACCATAACCTAAACCCATGTTGGTGCTGAACTTAATTGAGAATTAAGTATACAATCGATTAGATTTAGAATTATGAATTAAAGATCTAATGTCATTCACACAAAATATGGAGGCATGGGTTAGCTCAAATCAGGTCCTCTTAATTGGGTTAGATCTAGGGTTAGAATTATAGAGTTAATGGACTAACTAGAAAAATTGATTAAATCTAATCAAATATTGAATTAGATTAAATCAAAGTTTCTCTAGAACCAATATAATAGTTGTAGATGGTCTAGTTCATATCTTTGATTAGATCAAATGGACCTTGATTATAGCTCAGTGGTTGAACCCGAATCATTAGGTTGGTCAAATCGAAACTAATTAACCAATTGGTGCCTAAGGTAAGTTCGATATTTTGATCGATGGTTTTAATTGGGAGCGGCTTACCTGATTATTTCAATGGTGTCTAAGGCAAACTTAGCAGACCCTCCCATCGATCTCACTTATCTGGCCAATTTGGAGGATTATGTCTTGTTTAGACCGCTAAGTGATTCAAGCTGATCCATATCATTAAGGTTGATCAGTGTGACTGATTTAGGTGCCAGTTCATGTAGCATGACCTTAATCCAATTCAATGATTTGGTGAAGTCAGTGGGAGGATTGTGATTTTGTGGTTGATCTCTTCTCATCTTTTCTCTAAATTGATTAAAATTTTTTAAATTATTAGATCTTTAAAATGATCTAGTTATAGGGATAACTAGATTATAGCCTCCCATTAAGTTGGGTGATAATGGGTCCATTAGTATGATGATCATTGGAGGTCCAAAGGCTTGGTGTTCATCTGCTATTAAAATTATCATTCAATAATATGATGACTTAATCGAGTCTCTCTGTCAAGTGGTCAGGTTAGCCGACCAAAATCGGGCTTGATTATTTGGTAGTTGGATAAGTAAGTATGATCATGTTAATGGTTGGACCTAACCAGAGCTTACAGAGAAGACCAAAGTCAACTAAAAAGTTACCTGGGGCTAAATCGATTACTAAAAAATATTTGATAAAATAATTGGTTAAGAACCTACCCATAGATGTACATGGATGAGCCGGTCAAAGTCGGGTTTGTGTGCATTCTATGTGGATTCTAGTACCCACTAAGAAATTAGAGTAATTTCTCAGATTGGAAGTAGAGGCTATCAAATCTAATAAAATAGTAAGAGAATCTTTAGACTAAAGTCTAAGTCTTTAGGCTTAATCAATTCATAAACGTAGAGGTCTTGTATTTTTCTTTCAGTTATGGCTAGATGTCCATTGCTCAAATCACTGTTTGATGATGACTTATTTATAGGACCCAACTTTGATAGATAGTATCGAAAGTTATAAATAATTCTAGAGTACGAATGGATCCTACATCTGATTATGGATCCAGCATCAGAAGTTTCCACATCCAACACATATGATGTCATCAAAGATACTTATTAGAAGTGGCCAAATGATCATATCATCGTGTGGTGTTATTGAGAGTAGCAAAGATCATGAATTTAGTTATAAATTTGATGATGCTCAGTAGAAGAAAATTCTTCAAATATTGAAGGAGTTCTTTCGCACCTCTGAAGTTGTGTCTTCAGTGGGGAACAATTCTTTGAGAAAAAAAAAAGGTGCAAGAAAGTCATGCTTGGATTGAGGAGCTTGAACAGATAAAAGAGTCTAAGATTAACTTGATCAGGCAAAGTTTCTTGATCCGAACAGGCTAAGGAAGAGAAATCAGCAAAGGATTGCTGAACAAGATACTTATATGATAACACCTGGTGATTTCTCTATCTGTGATACTACTACCTGGATATTAGATATCAAAAGTCCATACAAATTATTGCAATGACTTTAGGATAGTAGAAAGATTGAAAATAGCAAGAGCTTCCTGAACATTAGAGTTGGAAGTTATGTTCCAATCCTAGTTTTAGGAATCGTTGAGCCTGTTTTCAATTTTAACAATATCGGTTTAGTGATTGTCACTATTGTCTACTGATTTTTATGATATCATTATGAATGATGTCAAAATCATGTGGACAATTGAGAAATAATATTTATGAATAGTCACATCATGTTAGTGTATTGTATACAATCAAACAAACTACCTAAAGTAGATAATGTCACAAATGTCTACCTTTGCAATTTAGGCTCGATCATTAAACAAGAATAAGATCAACAGGAGATAATTTTCAAAGTCAATAATTGTGAATCATTGTTAATTTGTTAATCCTATCTCTTTAGTAAGATGACCAAGTCACCTTTTGCTGGAAAAAGTGAACGAGCCAATGATGTTCTGAATCTGATATATACTGATATATTGGATCTACGAACATGTTTGCCATAAATTAAGATTATTCGAAATATCAAATAAGTTCATAATAAAGTAGAGAAATAAACTTGAAAGAGCATTAAAATTCTTCGGTCAGACCAAAGAGGAGAATGCATTTCAAGTAAATTTTGACATATTTGGAAGAGAATAGGATTCTCTTTTATTGGAATTGACTTTGCTAGACATAGTTTGATCCATGATGGGGTTTACAAATTTATTAGTCTCCTTTTAGGGTTATACTCTTAAGACTATTTGTCATGTTTTGAACTGGATTTCGAACTAATCAATCGCAAAGACTCCATATGAGATATGGAATAGGCGTAAGCCGATACTTTCTTACCTTAGGATTTGAGAGTGTTTAGTTTATGTCAAGCATTTATAGACTGATTAGCTTGGATTTTGATCATATATATATTATTTTGTAAGATAACTCCAAAAAATCTAGGGGATATAACTTCTAACTTGCTAAAGAACAAAAGTTGTTCAGAATTCTTTTTAGAAAAAGAGTATCTTGGTGAAGGTACTAATGCCTTTAATGTGAAACTTATGAAGTTTAATAGGTAGAAGAACCAACACAATCTAGTGAACCCATAAAATTGAATTTGTTTAGATCAAATCTAGAATCCATTGTAGAGGCACCATTAAGGAGATTCGGTAGAGTACCGCAACCGTCGGATAGATACTTTGGTATCTAGATTCGAGATGTGAACTTATTGAATTCGATGAGAACAACAAAGATCTGATCACCTACATGGACACCATGTAGTGGTCTGACTTCGATTAATGGCTTGGAGTCATAGAGTCCGAAATCAAGTCCATAAACATCAATGGTGTATGGACATTCATTGATTCACTCGAAGGGTAAAACCCATAGAGTGTAAGTGGATCTTCAATAGGATCAGAGTAGCATAGATGAGAAGGTGGAGACCTACAAAGCTCATCTGGTTGCCTAAGGATATTGTCAACATTATGGTATTGACTATAACGAGATATTTTCTCTTGTGACAATGCTAAATATTTCGGAGTTGGAATATGTATTTGGTTAAGCGATCAAATGTATGGCTTCGTTAAGAATGAAGAAGAACCCTGCAAATACAAATAGGTTAATAGTTCTGTGAGTGTATTTTTTATTTTGTATATGAATAAAATTCTCTTAATCAGAAATGACATTTCTTACATTATAGGGAATAAAGGTTTCACTATTATCATTGTTCTCCATAAAGGACTTGGGAAAAGTATCTCTCATCCTAGGGTGAAGATCTATAGAGATAGATCTAAGAGGCTGCTTGGGTTTTTTGTCCTATATACATAAGGTATTTATGAATAGAATTTATTCTATCATGTACACCATGTATGAGATCAAATATAGTATACTCACTAAGATAGTGAGTGGATACTTGCAAGATCTAGGTGAGAATCACTGGAAGGTCATCATTAAGTATTTGAGAAATACTAAGGACCGGTGACTCGGTTATGGAGAATTTGACTTAAAACTTATAGAATTTGATTTTAGTTTTTAGTTGGACATAATAATAGCAAGAACATGTCAGAATACATCCTTATCTTAAATAATGGAACAATATGCTAGAAAGGTTCCAAGCAGAAAAATATAGCCAAATTCAAATTACGAGGCAGAATGTATTACAGCATTCAATGCTTGCAAGAAAGCTATGTGATTGTATAGATTTATTGGCAAGCTAGGAGTGGCACCCTTTGATGAAGGTCTTGCTGTATTGTACAGCATCGGAGCCATAGCTCATGCCAAGAAACTAAAATCTAATTAGCTTACCAAGTATTTTGCATCGCTACCATTTTATTCGAAAAATTTGTTAAGGTGACGTCAATCTTTAGAAGATTGATAGAAAGGAGAATTTGACTAACCTATTTACTAAAGCCTCAGTATCTAGGAGTTCTGAGATGATAAATCGAAGATGGGTATACGATACTATACTGATTGGCTTTAGTCCAAGTGAGAGTTGTTGAAAAATATTTTTTAAAGCCAATCGTGTGACGATTGTGCTAACTATAATTGTATATGAATTGATAAATAATAAAAGTTATTTGGTGTTCTTTATCACAAGGATACATCTTCTAACGAACTCTTATATTGTGATGAAGCCCTTAGGACTACTTTGATCGATAAAGGAGGATTTATCGTGTAGTCCTTAAATTGGTTCGCGACCAAACGATACGCTATTACTAGGATGATAGCGATATCAAGTGTAGGTCATTGTGTGCCATATGTGTTGGTTATCCTCATAACTAAATGGTATGGAGATACTGGTATGACATGCAGGTGAGATGTAGGAGTACATCATCACTGAACGTGACCAACTGTAGAGCACTTTGCTGTCAAGGATAGCTCATGAAGGATATAGGTATAAGTATCTCTCCGACTTGAGATCACCACGATGACTTGTTAGCAACTCACTGTACTTTGATGTCAAACTAACTGAGTTTCTAATTTAGTGATGGAAGGTTTCTGGGTGTAGTCAAGTACTTGTCAAGTTGGTGTGTGAGTCAAGATGGGATTGACCCCTCCGAATTAGTAAGAGATATACATCAGTGTATTTCAATTTAGCAAAATCTGGGCTTGGATAATCCATGTAATGGATTTGAAAAAGATTGAAATATAATGTGGATGACTTATCTAGGATTGACAGTTAAATTTTAGGTCATCCTCGAGCATTAGGATCAAAGAGATGAATTGTACGGTAACCATATGCCAATAGATTCTTGAATGTTATTTCGCCTTCATTCGACCTATCCGGATGTCGAGTCACCATTACTAGATGGTTATATCGATTGATTCAGAAAGGTGTTCCTATGCTACTAGCTTAGGTTCAAACCTATGGGATCACTCTCAAAAGAAGTTTATGATTGATCATGTGGCTGATCAATGATTGAGAATCATTCAAGGGCTTAATCGTCAATTCGATTGATGGTTAACCTTATGTAAAAGTTGTAATTAATTAATTTACAAAGTGTTAGTAAATTAATAAAAAATTAATTAGCAATTAGATTATTAATTAGCTCAATTTGATTGAGCAAAAAAAATTAAATAAAATCTAATTGAATTAGATTCAATTAGGTTTGACCCGATTAGGTTATTAGATAACCTAATCGCTAAGGGAGAATTATCCCTGATTTGATCAAAATTTTGGTTCAATCAATTTTTAATTTGATTAAAATTTGATTAATAATTTATAAATCTAATTAGATTAGATTTTATATATTTTATTTGGACTAAATCAGATGTGATTAAGTTTGGATTCAAATAAGAAAATAAGGAGTTCTTATTGGAATAGGACTCTTCTCCCTGCGCCAACCCAGTTTGCATGCCATATAACTCCACACATAAAATTATTTTGTGTGAGATTTTTTCACACTAAAGAGTTATTTCCCTTATCTATCTCACATCTAAATCTGAATTGGTTTTGATAAAATAAAGGTTCTGAAATTAGATTTTAAAATATTCTTTATCAGAGAATCTGTTCTCATCTAGATCAATCTCTCCATGCCAATAATTTTTTTTCTCCTTATATGTGTGATATTTTGAGGAGATTTTTGAAAAAAAAATACCTTTTTCCTTGTAGGATCTTCCAGATTTCATCAAATCTGGGATGGAATAATTTAAAAATTTTTTATCCTACATTTATTTCAGATCTAAATTTTTAGATCTAATTTTATTATCTGATATTAATTTTAAAATAAATCTAAAAATATGAAGAAATATGAAATACCTCAAGGATAATCTGATTACCTTGTAGATGATCGCAGCAAGCCCGAGGTTCTGATTTAGCCACGCAATCACCTGGCCTCTACCAATATCCACTCAGATAGGACCTGGATCATCTTCTCCTCGTAAATCTCTGCTCCAAAAATTAGAACTAAATCTGATTAGGAAGATCTTCAAAAGTCTTCCTGAAGTTGAAGCAGTAGCTTGTCAAAGAACTCCTGCAGCCTTCCTGTTCAAGGCATCACCACACCTTGATCTTGCATCAGATGGATGCCCAACTCCTTGGGCATGAAGAGGGGAGGGAGGACTTCAGATGGGATATAGAGAAGAGGAAAGGGGGTGGCAGCTTTGATGGGTTTGGCACAATCTCTTAAACCCTAGGTGCAGACAGGGTTTATATAGACCCTGCTATGTTGCGCAGTGCCACATCATTCGACCAATCAAAAAATTTCATTTAAATCTGAAAAAATTTTGATTGATGAAGTGATGTCATTTGATCACATCAGATAAGAACCCAAGCCTCTCTCCAAGAGTTGGCACCAACATTGGATAAGCACAATCATGTTGGCACCAAAGAGTCCATGTTGATCAAATTAACTTCCATCCTTATCCACTTGGGGCACCCTCTTTATCCCATTGGGCTCATGCCATAATTTGATTATGGTGCCTAATTTGATGCTGATTTGGCATGTAGAAACTCCTTAAAAATCCTCCAATGAGCTCTTGCTAAGTGGCCTTCAATTTAAGACCCATATGTCAACTTTTGACTGATGTCCTAAAATAAAATTGGCAGGTGACAGGAATTAGCAGGTGCTTGTCTTAAATTCATCTTATGAATTAAGACAAGCCTTTTCTAAGCTAGACAAGCTTCATTTAGACTGAAAAAAATCTTCTCAAGATTCTCTGGATGAGTCAAATCATATTTGGCTCAGTCGAGATAGAAAAGATTACACGAGGAAAAAGTTAGGCTCAATCGTGTGCTAGCACGATTTTCTTGAACCTAATTGAATCTAATCCAAATCAATCAGACTAGCCCAATTGATGACATCAAAATCCTAACCCTTGTTAGTGTAACCTAGTTAGGTTCAATTCTGTATGGTAATGAGATATGTTGTGATCTCATCATCGACATCATTGAAACTCCTTTCGATAGATCAGAACTCTTCTGATTCAGACAATTATAATGATCGATCATCAAGATCATTCTAATTGCTCCCAAAATCCATCAGTGACACCTAGTAGTATGTGGTGGCAATCCATCAGAACTAAAGATGAACCTCTCGATGCAGCTACCTATGTGATTGAGTTCCTCTATCATGAGTCCCAACTGAATTAGGGTTAAGGTGAACTCATCAAACCCAACATCAGTCATATGAATCAATCGATCGATTTGAGTCCGATGTGAAACCCCAATGGAAAACACTTTTCTATTATTTCACTCTGCCATGGCCATGGGCTTAAGGGCTCGATCTTTCAATCATCATAGGACTACTCCTCTCATCTACCGAGGTTGATAGATCCCATCTTGGTGCGATCTGGTTCCTATAATAAATATGCTATAGCCAACATACACCTCAGAGTTCCGAATGGCCAGAAGATTGAGTTATGGTGTAGTCAAACTATAACACACTCAAGGTGAACTTTCGATGTACCTCAGGTCAAAGAACTAGACACACAACTACAGCATCGAGCTAGTCATCAACGAGAAGGTAGACTTCTTTATGACTGCTTGATATAGTCATGCTCAATACTCTCATTCTCAACGAACAACTGTACTCTCGCTTCGGTGTCTCCACACCATAGACTCAAGATACATCTACCCTAAGGAAGCGATTGTACACCAACCTTTCAGATCGATCACCATCCTCGTGATGATCCTATGGTCAGGAGCTGATTATGAGTTAGTTATGTAAATTCATGCCTTAAATTTTCAACTCTTGAAAATATGAATTGACATTCTTACTAACTCAAAGGATGTATCATAGACACAATGTACACAATGTGATAGAAGAATAATCCATTTATTGATTTATAGTCAAAATTATAAATTTATCCTTAGATTTATACAGGAATGTGTCAGCCAATCTGGCATCTAGGGCACACATCTAACAAACTCCCACTTGACCTAATGCCAATTAGCTACATATCTAAGTCCCATCTTCTCAAGGTGGGCTTCGATCTTTTGCTGGTCTAATGGCTTTGTCAGTGGGTTTGCCACATTGTCTGTAGAGTCGACTCTCTTAACCTCAACATAACTTTTTTTGAGATAATCACGGATCAGATGGAATCATCGCTCGATATGCTTGGACTTCTGGTGAGACCTTGGCTCCTTAGCTAGGGCTATGGCACCATTATTATTGTAGTAAAGAGGGATGGCATCTGATGACATCACTCCAAGCTCTGTGGCAAACTTTTTGTACCAGAATGCCTCCTTCATAGCTTCCGATGCAGCAATATACTCTGCCTTCATGGTGGAATCAGCAATCACCATCTGCTTGGAACTCTTCCAGCTAACTGTACCATCATTACAAATGAACAGACTCTCAGATATCGACTTTCGATCATCTATATCAGATATAAAGTCTGAGTCTGTATATCTTTGAATATGGAGTTCTCCATTCCCAAAGACTAGAAACATATCCTTAGTCTTAAGGATATATTTCACAGAAGTCCAGTGCTCTTCATCTGGATTCGACTGATATCTGCTTGTGACACTCACAGCATGGGCTATATCAGATCGTGTACATAGCATGGCATACATGAGGCTCCCTATTGCCAAAGCATAAGAGATTTTGCTCATGCGTTCAATCTCCTCAGGTGTGCTAGGGCACATCTTCTTGGAGAGATGAATGCCATGTCTAAAAGGTACTAAATCTCTTTTGAAATTTTTCATGCTAAACCTTTTTAGCACCTCCTCTATGTACATCTTCTATGAAAGTCCCAGCATCCTATTTAGTCTATCTCTATAGACCTTAATACCCAGTATAAAGGATGCCTCTCCTAGATCTTTCATAGAGAACTCCTTAGACAACCATACTTTGACTGAGGTCAACATGGGAATGTCATTCCCAATTAGGAGGATGTCATCTACATACAATACGAGGAAGACAACTGCGCTCCCACTGACCTTTTTGAATACACATGGTTCCTTCTCGTTCTTGATGAAAATAAATATTTTGATCACATCATCGAAATGAGTATTCTAGCTCCGAGATGCTTACTTAAGTCTATAAATGGACCTTTGCAGCTTGCAGACATTGTGATCATCATCACTGGATGTGAATCAAGTGGCTGTTCCATATAGATATCTTCCTTAAGATGTCCATTTAAGAACATCATTTTCACGCCCATCTGTCATATTTCATAATCGAAATAGGCTGCAACAGCAAGTAATGTGTGGATGGATTTTAGCATGGCTACGGACGAAAAGGTATCCTGATAGTCAATGCCTTCGCGCTGACTATAACCTTTCGCTACGAGCCTAGCCTTGAATGTCTCTACATTCCCATATGTACCTATCTTTTTCTTGAAGATCCATTTACACCTAAGAGGTACAATACCTTCAGGTGGATCTACCAAGGTCCAAACTTGGTTTGAGTGCATCGAGTCAATTTCTGATCTCATTGCCTCTAACCATTTCTCAGAGTCGATATCTGATATCGCCTCATCATAGGTCTTGGGGTCATCACCATGAGCCCCATTTTTTATGAGGAATATTTTCTTTATATCCTCTTGTATAGTACCTAAGTACCTTTTAGGAGGATGGGAAACCCTAATCGATCTACCAGGTGGAAGAGATTGTATTAGGACTGGTTCTGATTGATTTGGTTCCTCAGGTTCTTTAGCTCGTTGCTCTTGAGAGACATTCTCTTTGAGCTTAATTATTCTTCCGATGCCACCATCTTGAATAAACTATTTTTCAAGAAAAATAGCATTTCGACTCACAATCATATTGTGGTCTTCCAGAATATAGAAATAGTATCCTAATGACTCTTTAGAATATCCTATGAATCGAGCTCTAAAAGATCTGAATTCTAACTTGTCCGCCTACTGTCTCTTGACATGAGCCAGACAGCCCCAAATTCTGAGATGACTCAGACTTGGCTTCTTACCATGCCATATCTCATACGGTATGGTAGGAATAGTTTTAGAGAAAATCCTATTCAATACATATATTGCTGTCATGAGACAATATCCCCAAAAAAACTCAGGAAAGTCCGTGAAGCTCATCATGGAACAGACCATATCTAATAGGGTCTGATTTCTCCATTCTGAAACCCCCTTGAGTTGTGGCATTCCAGGTGGAGTCCATTGAGAGACTATGCCATTGTCCTTAAGATAGTCTGAAACTTCTGACTAAGGTATTCACCTCCTCGATCTGATCGAAGAACCTTAATGGGCTTTTTTATTTATTTTTCTACTTCATGTCTGAATTCTTTGAATCTTTCAAAGGTTTCAGACTTGTGTTTCATTAGAAACACATACCCATACCTAGATATATCATCGGTAAAGATGATGAAGTAGACATAGTTGCCTCTAGCCGGCACATCAAATGGACTGCACACATCCGTATATACTAGGGCAAGTAGGTCTGTGGCCCTTTTCCTATGTCTCACAAAAAGGAGCTTGATCATTTTGCCTTGAAGATATGATTCACAAACTGGATATGACTCGAAAGTCAACGGACTCAACAGCTCAGATTTCTTCAATTTGTTAACCATGTCTTCCGCTATATGACCTAGCCTTAGGTGCCATAGATACCTATCATTTAGACTATCTCTAGGCCTTTTAATTCCTATGACATTCACATTTTGCTCGATATTAAATATAGATACATCAATATGTAGCTGATAGAGACAGTTAATAAGAAAATCATTTGCAACTTTATTATTTTCAAAACATATATTACAATGGTCCTTATGAAAGCTAATCACATAGCCTTCTTGTGCTAAACATGAAATAGAAATCAAATTCCTACTTGCTGCAGGCACATAATAACAATCTCTAAGAACTAAATCTAATCCTAATGATAATCGCAGAGGATAGGTTCCCACGGCCATAGCAGCAACTCTTGCTCCGTTTCCGACGTGTAGGATCATCTCTCCATCCCTCAGCCTCTTGCTCTCCTCAAGATCTTGCATAGAAGTGCACAATGAGCACTAGAACCAGAGTCAAGCACCCAACTGGATGCAGAAAAAATCGTAAGATTAGATTGTAAAATGAGCATACCTCTAGAAGGACCATCCTTCTTGTTCTTCTGGGTGGCCAAGTACTGAGGATAGTTTCAATTCCAATGGCCGTCTGATTGGCAGTGAAAATATTTTTCTTTTTCAGCAGCCTTCTTCTTCGGCTCTATCTTCTTCTTCTTCCCATCCACCTTTTGCTTCTTCGCAGACTTTTTCTTCTTTCCAAAAGACTTTCTCTTGGAAGAAGTCCACTCCACAGTAAGGATTGAGCCTTTTGAACTCTTCAAAGAAAGCTTAGCTGTAACCAATATGTTCATTAACTCAACCAAGGTACACTGTATCTTATGCATATGGAAGTTCATGATGAACTGACTATATGCATCGGACAAGGACTGAAGGATCACATCAATCTGAAAATTCTTGTCTAAGATGATACCGAACTTCTCAAGCTCCTCAAGATCCTTGATCATTGTCAAACAATGATTTTGGACTGACTGCCCATCATGCATTTTAGCCTTAAAAAGTCTTTAGCAGACTTGATATTTGGCTGCACGACTTTGTTCACCAAACAACTCTTGTAGGTGAGCCAACATTTGGTGGGTAGTCATAATATTCTCATGTTGGTGCTGCAAGTCATCAGACATTGCACCCAACATGTAGTACCTTACTTTGTTATCATCATCCGTCCACTTTTTCAGAGATGCTCTCTGTTCAATAGTCGGACGTGCTGGCATGGCAGGTGGGTCTTGGTCCAAGACATGGGTCAATTTTTTGAAACTCAAAATAATTTTATAGTTTCTTAACCAGTCCTTAAAATTGGGTCCAGTCAATTTGTGGGTGTCTAGTATTTTGGTCAGGGGGTTGGATGCAGACATGTTTCTTGTAGAGAGTCAACAGTTTCTAGTTAGATTTTGTAATCAGACTTAACCAATTTATTTAGAGATTTTATTTTTAAACAAACTAGGCTCCCACTATTTTCTCAGATCCCTACACTCCCTTGGTAGAGATGTGAAAATCTCTATGATCAGTGATCTCTAGTGGGTGGTGCGGTCTCGCCGACTGGCTCATCACCTCACCTAACAGTTATTGATGATGGGTGAACTGATGAGTGAACAACTCTTGTCCAATAATTCTCTAATCATGGTGCACCCAAAACTTGGTCTCTAATTCATGAAGCTCACCGTACCTGAAATATTGCTCCAATCCTTAGTTAAGTCAAACTCACAATTTGCACAAACTAGATTCCTGATTGGGTCCCTCATCGTATCCGAAATATTGAGCCCAACCCATCCACTAATTCATAGCATCCAATGCCTAATGGACATGGTTGCATCTTTCCGGTGCAACTGAGCCACTGTATCCAACCGAGAACAATCAACCCCGGGAAGGACCCGCACATCCACAATGGTGGAAGACCTAGACTTAATATTTTTTTAGGAAGATTTGATTTAGGTCTCTTTAAACTTGGCTTGACATAGTCATAACAATTATGACTAACTTAGTGGCATAGGTTAGCTTGAATTGTTAGCCACCTCAAATCAGAACTGGGTCGACACATATGGCCAGGTAAGTAAGACCGATGGAAGGGATATGCCATTAACTCGACAAGAATGCATTTGAGTCGAGTAGCTCCCAATTAAAAATCAGTCGGTCGCATCTGCCCAACTTACCTTAGACATCAAATTGTCGAACCAGAACTAATTGAGTTAGCCTACAATCCAGGCTCTAACCACTGAGCCAAATTAGATCTTAACTTGATCGAGTCACATCTAAATGTGATTCTTCCTTGACCCAGACTTAATCCTATTAGGTTGATCAATTATTAGCTTTCATGATCCCACCTAACCAACTGTTGTTTCAGTTTGATCAATCGCTAGACCTAATTGAGCTACCCAAGCCCGAACCCAATTTTATGAAAATGACTTAGATCTGAAATTCTCAATTTTAGATCTAATTTAATTTCATAAGCTTAATTCATTAATTAAGTCTTGGGTTCATAAACAAAACATGTAAAATAAATCCTAGGGTTTCAGGATCTAGGATTTTGCAGAAAAGTAAGTTTTGATTTCTGATTAAGGATGAACGCACAGCACCCCTACACGTCATAAGAACACCCATTGAATGGGAGGAGAGGGCCTTTAAACCCTACTTTGTTCTTATGATCGGACGGCCATGAGAAACACCTTAATCAGAAATATAAATTTAACTACAAAACTAGTTAGATCTAAATTTACATATCACATATATAATTTAAGATCTAACTAATACATGCTTTGCATACATCTCATGTATCAAAAATTGATCTAATTAATATATTTTTAGATTTAATACATCATATGTAATATCTAAAAAATAAAATTTAAATTAAATTATTCAATATAAAATTTATTCTAGACAGTTACTTGAAAAATTCTACAACTAGTCTAGGCATGCAACAGATCAATCTTATGTATTATCCAAATTTTTATTTTCTATTTTTGATCTGAATATAATATTTATATCATCAAAAAATAAAGAATAAAATAGATCTAAATTATATTTTAATCTCATTAAAACATAAACTTACAAGACTATTCATAGATCAAACTATTCCTAGTCTAGTCATGCATCTCATGCATGTTAGATCTTCTCAGATTTAATTTTAAATATTTTAATTTTAGATTCTATCACATCTGATGTGATATCTAAAATTCTTTAATATCAGATAAATTAAAATCAAAATCAGATCTAAATTAGATCTGAAACTGAGTTATGAACCTGGCTCTGATACCAGTTGAAGAAAAAACCACCTTTTTTCTTATAGGATCTTCCAGATTTCATCAAATCTGGGATGAAATAATTTAAAATTTTTTTATCCTATATTTATTTCATATCTAAATCTTTAGATCTACTTTTATTATCTGATATTAATTCTAAAATAAATCTAAAAGCATGAGAAAATATGAAATACCTCAAGGGTAATCTGATTACCCTGTAGATGATCGCCGCAAGCCGAGGTTCTGATTTAGCCACGCAATCATCTGGCCTCTACCAATATCCACTTGGGTAGGACCTAGATCATCTTCTCCTTATAAATCTCTGCTCCAAAAATTAAAACTAAATCTGATTAGGAAGATCTTCAAAAGTCTTCCTGAAGTTGGAGCAGCAGCTTGTCGAAGAACTCCTGCAGCCTTCCTGTTCAAGGCATCACCACACCTTGATCTTGCATCAGATGGATGCCCAACTCCTTGGGAGTGAAGAGGGGAGGGAGGACTTCAGATGGCATGTGGAGAAGAGGAAAGGGGGCTGCAGCTTTGATAGGTTTGGCACAATCTCTTAAACCCTAGGCGCAGATAGGGTTTATATAGACCCTGCTGTGTTGCGCAGTGCCACATCATTCGATCAATCAAAAAATTCTATTTAAATCTGAAAAAATTTTGATTGATGGAGTGATATCATTTGATCACATCAGATAAGAACCCAAGCCTCTCTCCAAGAGTTGGCACCAACATTGGATAAAAACAATCATGTTGGCGCTAAAGAGTCCATGTTGATCAAATCAACTTCCATCCTTATCCACTTGGGGCGCCCTCTTTATCCAATTGGGCTCACGCCATAATTTGATTATGGCACCTAATTTGATGCTGATTTAGCATGTGGACACCCCACAAAAATCTTCTAATGAGCTCTTGCTAAGTGGCCTTCAATTTAAGACCCATATGTCAACTTTTGACTGATGTCCTAAAATAAAATTGGCAGGTGACAGGAATTAGCAGGTGCTTGCCTTAAATTCATCTCATAAATTAAGACAAGCCTTTTCTGAGTTGGACAAGCTCCATTTAGATTGAGAAAAACCTTCTCAAGATTCTCTGGGTGAGTCAAATCACCTTCTTAATGATACATCTACAATGAGCTCAGGGTTGATCCAATCAAATCCTGTTCTATAAGTTCGCTAGATTGTATCGGTACACTACCTATCGAACTTCACCAAATTCAACTTTAAAGGCATTAGTTCCTTCACCAAAGAACTTCTTTTCTAAAAAGATTGTCTTAAGGCTGACGAACACCTTTTGTTCATCAATAAGATAGAAATAATATCCCTTAGTTTCTTTTGGGTACCCTATGAATATACACTTGTCAGACCTAGGTCGGGGCTTGTCTATAATTAAATACTTGACATAAGCTGGACACCCCCAGATCCTAAGGTGTGAGAGAACCAGCTTATGCTTTATTCATATCTTATATGGTATTTGGCTCACAGACTTACTCAGAATCTTATTAAATACATAGCAAGCCAACTCGAGTGCACATCTTCAAAAGAAGATCGACAGACTAGCAAAGCCCATCATGGATCGAATCATATCGAACAAGATTCGATTCCTCCTTTCAGACACACCATTATGCTGTGGCATCTCAAGAGAGGTCCATTGAGAGGGAATTTCATTCTCTTCTAGATATGTCAGAAACTTGCTGGAGAGATATTCACCCGTTCGATCAGATCGAAGAGTTTTAATACTCTTCTCAGTTTATTTCTCTATCTCATTACAGAATCATTTGAACATTTCAAACAATTTTGATTTGTGTTTCATCAAGTAGACATATCCATACCTAGATAAGTCATCTGTCAACATAATGAAATATGATATCTACCTCTGGCACTAGTATTCATGGGTTCACATACATCAGTAAGTATTAGACCTAGAACATCACGGGCTTGTCCATCTTTTTCAGTAAAAGATGACTTAGTCATCTTTTCAAAAAGATAAAACTTACAGGTAGGTAATGATTCACAATCATTGACTTCGATGATTCCCTCTTGGGTCAACCTGTTCATCCTGTTCTTGTTAATATGACCCAGCTCACAATGCCAAAGGTAGGCATCCATGATATTATCTCTCTTAGGATGTTTATTCAATGTGTACATTACATTAGGCCATGATATAATATAAATATCGTTATTTAATTATCCATTCATCATAGTAACATCATTCAAAATGATATCACAAGAACTTTTCTTTATGAAAATCTCATAATTTTTTTTTGTCAAAAGGCCTATTAAAATTATATTCAATAGAAATGAAGGACAAAAGTGACAATCACTAAGAACAACAATATCAAAATTGAATACAAGCTTGATAATTTCTAAAGCTAGAACTAGAACTGATCTTCCATCTCCAACGTTCAGAAATCTCTCATCGTCCTCAAATTTTCAACTGACCTAAAGTCTCTATAATGGATTATAAATATTAATAAGATTATCAGTATCTAATATCCAGATCATAGTATCACAAATAGAGAAGTTGCAAGGTGTTATCATATAATTACATTGCCCAGTAATAGCTTGCTTCTTATTTGGCCTGTTCGGATAAAGAGAAGCTTTGTACTGAGGATAGTTCCTTTTTCAATGATCTTGCTTCATACAATAGAAGTACTTTGCCTAACTTTGGTCGAACTTAGACTTGGACTTCTTGGTTTGATCCCCAACATGTTGCACCTTTTTATTTTTATTTTTCTTCTTCCCTTTCCTAAAGGGATGATGGCCCACCGAGGATCCTCTCACTACATTCACCATCTCCTCGTGGAGTTGGTGATCCTTCTCAAAAATCTGTAGCAACTTCAACAAATTATGGTAGTTGACTATAGACTTCATCATTCTATAATGACTGAGAAATAGTAGATAGGACTTTGGCTGAGAATTCAGAATCACATCTTGCCCAGGTTGTTCATGCAAGAAAAAGTTGAGTTTGCTTAGGTGCTCGATCTGTTCGATCATGTACAATACATGATCAATGATCGATGCCTCCTCCCTTATGCAGATGTTGAAGATGGTACAACTAGTCTTATGTTGCTCAATATCGTTGGGAGTGCCGAAGGACTTGTTCAACACTTGAAGCATATCCTCCAGCTGAGCATCCTCAAACTGTGGGGAAATTCAATGCAGGGGTAAAATGATAATTTTAAAACTTTTTTAAAATTATAATTTTATAGTAGAAAAATATTAATTAATCTAATTAATTAACATAAATTTATCCTATACTAGGATCTAAATATGATATATAGCATGCATGCATTTAAATTTGAAATTTGAATTTGAACAGTAAACACTTTACTGTAATGTGTTCAGAACATAATACTTTTGTGCGGGTAGTAGATCGTCATAATTTGATCACTGTCGGGAGAGTCTGATCATCGCGATGCAGCCTCACAGCATGTCTGGCCTCTGCGGATCATCTTATCCATGTGAGAGGTAAAGATGAGTAATTGCACATTTGAATTCAAATCAAATTTTGAATTCAAATGGAAATCAATTTATTCCTATCCACTAAGGGCGTGAGAAGAAGAGGGCATGGCTTAATTTGTGCATGAGTGATTTTATGAGAAATATTTTCTCGTGTAATAAATGGGGCGTTAAAAGAGGATAAGGGCAAGGCGCTAAGATTGGTTGCTCATTCAAATTCAAACTTTATTTTGAATTTGAATGGCCAACCAATCATCCTTATCCACTCATATGGCACATTAAAGTAGGGCATGAGGAGGGCTTTGCATGAGAAAAAATTCATGAGAACTTTCTTCTCGTGAATTCAAAAGGGTGCAGTGGAAGTGAGGTGGCGCAGGGAGAATGGGTCAAGGTGGTTTCATTATTTAAACCAACCTAATTGAACCAAATAAGTTAGGCCCAATTAGACTAATTTAAACCTAACTTAATTAGACTTAATTAGACTCAATAAAATCCTAATCAAATCAGAAATTGATTAAGCCCAACCCCTGATCATATCAGGGACCAAACCATCTCGACGATTAGGTCAACTCTTAACCTAATCGGGTCAAACCCAAATGAATCCAATTCAATTGGACTTGATCCAAAAATAATTACTCAATCAAATTGAGTTAATTAGCGGTCAAATCACTAATTAAATCTCTCATAAATATTGAGTCCAAATCTGATGGGTAATCGGGCATCAGAATTCATCGATATGTAACCCTGATCGAAGAGTTCCAAACCAGTGGGACTCTTGACCCCGGTACCCAAAAGGTATTGGACTCATGATCAGAGAATCTTGATTCTCGATCACAGAGTCCCAGACATGTAGGACTCATAGTCCATGAGCATTAGGACTCTTCATCAGCCATCAGATCAGATAGGAACCTCTAATATGTGTGACCCCGCAGGTTCAAACCTAAGCCGGTAGCATAGGAACCAATTCTTGTACTAATCGAAGTGACCATCTAGCAATAGTATCCGACAATCGGATAGGTCGAATGGTCGCAATCGCAACACTCAGAACCTACGTGAATATGGTTACTATATAATTCATCCTTTTGACCTCTGTGTTTAGGACGACTTAGGGTTAAACTTGTTGGAGCACGATCCTGGCTTCTCCCACGGACCTTGGGTGCAGCAGAATCAGCAACGAACAAATTTGGAGACTTCTGGACTCGATCGAAGGCCCTTGACGAAATCAGTCTGGTTGCTGTCTTCTTCGTTAGCCTTTCGTTCCAGATGAAGAACACCTCTAAGATCACCTCTAAAAAATTCAAGATCTAGCACCCAACCAGATCAGGCCTGGACCGAGGTCTTCCAATTTGTAGATCTCAAATCGGGATATTCTAGATAGGGAAGAAGGTAGATAGAACCAGACCTTATAGATCTATCCTGCTGCAGCCTTTCCTGTAGATCTATTGATGGAGATCTCACTCGTGCCACCAAAGAGTCATATGATCCTGGCAGCAAACATAAAAGCAACAGGGACTTGTCCTCCTCATCCAGCTTCACTTCGATATTCATCAACTCCGTGCACAACTGGTCGAACCTCTGAATGTGGCCAATCATATCAGATCCCTCCTGCTTCCGAAGACTGTACAACCTCTTCTTCAGCATTAGCTTGTTGCACATATTCTTTCCCATATATATGGTGTGCAACTTCGATCAAAGGCCCTTCGGGGTCTTTTCTTCCAGCACCGAATATAACACCGCATCCGCCAAACATCCTCTGATCATCGAGCATGCTTTCTTCTCCAACGATGCCCACTGTCTATCTGTCATTCCCTCAGGCTTCTCATCCAAAGCCTGATCCAGATCTGCTTGCACCAAAAGATCCTCCACCCAGATTTTTCACATGGAAAAATTTCTATTGCCATCAAACTTCTCGAAAACAACTTTCATATTACTTCCCTTGACTGGATCCAAGCCAAACAAGCAATATAAAATCAAGAAGTATAGAATATACCTTGATGGTACCTTGCTAAAAATTTTCAGCACTTGGAATCTTTAACTTCTCATGCTTGTAACCGCTTCCTCACCATCGTGACTCTGATACCAACTATTGAAGCATGATCCTGGCTCCTCCCACGGACCTTGGGTGCACCAGAACCAGCAACGAACAAATCTGGAGACTTCTGGACTCGATCGAAGGCCCTTGACGAAATCAGCCTGGTTGCTGTCTTCTTCATCAGTCTTTCATTCCAGATGAAGAATGCCTCTAAGATCACCTCTAAAAAATCCAAGATCTGGTACCCAACTAGATCAGGCATGGATTGAGGTCTTCCAATTTATAGATCTCAAATCAAGATGTTCTAAATAGGGAAGAAGTAAGATAGAACCAGACCTTGTAGATCTGTCCTGCTGTAGCCTTTCCTATAGATCTGTTGATGGAGATCTCACCTGCGCCACAAACGACCTCAGATCAACTCCAGATCTGAGAGAAACTTGTACCAACCTCGTAGCAAGAGAATCCAAGTTCTGGACCTGATGTTTGGGTGGCTGCAAGAGATGGAGAGGCAATATGGTTGGCGGCACAAAGGGGGAGGGGCTCAAAACCCTAGCACCTCCCCTGCTTTTCCTGCCTTCTATGGACCTAGCGGCATAAAACCCTAGGGTTTCTTGCTCCTGGGGCATGGAGAATAGCTGAAGAGAGAGGGAGAAGAGAGAGAGAGACTTGGGAGAAAGGGTTTTCGTATTTTTTGGCTTAATCAAACCTATACAGTGCATGTATATATAAACACAGGGTCAAGGACCCAAACCCAAAACTCCCTTGACCAACTCTATGGGAGATTAGGTTAACCCAAGCCCATGTACACCCATGACTTGACCAAATCTCACCTATCCTGGGCCCAGATCTGGCCCATAAAGAGTTGGTCCCTTGAGGCCCACATAACCAGGACCTCAAGAACCCGAAAGGCCCACAGCCTTTCAACCTAGGACCCAACTAGCCCTAGAGCCTCCATGAAGCCCTCATGAATGATGGACCTTGGCCTTAGCCTTGGTCCCCTGGGCCTTGGGCACACCACCTGGATCATAACAAAACTGTCAATCCTGATTAGATCATCCGAATCGTGCTCAAGTCAAACAGTCCTATGACTCCTCACAAAGACTACCCTGGCCAAGGTTTTGCTAAATTGAAACATGACTGTACACAGCTCCTAAACTGGAGTGGTCAATCTCATCTTGACACACAAACCGACAAGTCAAGTACTTGACTACACCTAGCAGCCTTCCGTCACTGAATTAGAAATTCAGGTAGTCCAATGCCTAAGTGCAGTGAGTTGCTTGCAAGTCACCGTGGCGGTCTCAGGTCGGAGGGATATT
>NC_025995.2:63191455-63253397 GCF_000442705.2 Elaeis guineensis | reverse complement strand
GATCTTAAACTGAAGGCCACTTGGCAAGAGGTTATTGGAGGCTTTTTATGGAGTGTCCACCTACCAAAAATAAGCACCAAAGTCGGCACCACAATTGGACAAGGCTTGCGCCCCAAGTGGATAAAGATCAAGAGGAGTCTTGATAAACATAAACTCTTGGGCGCCATCTCCCTTGTGCTTATCCAATGTTGGCACCAACATAGGAGAGAGAGTGGGGGTTCTTATCTGATGTGATCAGATGACATCACTCCACCAATCAAATTTTTTTGGATTAAATAAATTTTTTGATTGATCGAATGATGTGGCACTGCGCAGTGCAGTAGGGTTTATATAAACCCAGGGTTTAAGAGATTCTGCTCCCTACCCAGCAAAAGCTAGCCACCCCTCCTCTTCTCCATGTCCTCCCTAGTTCTCCCTCTCCCCTCTTCATGCCCAAAAGGTTGGGCATCCATCTAGTGAAGGATCAAGGCGTGGTGACGCATTGAACAAAGGGCTGCAGGAGTTTTCGACAAGCTGCTGCTCCAACTTCAGGAAGGCTTTTGAAGATCTTCCTAATCAGATTGAGTTCTGATTTTTGAAGCAGAGAGTCATGAGGAGAAGATGATCCAGATTCTGCCAAGTGGATACTGGTAGAGGCCAGACGATTGCATGGCTAAATCAGAATCTCAGGCTTGCTGCGATCATCTACAGGGTAATCAATTACCCTTGAGGTATTTCATATTTCCTCATACTTTTAGATTTATTTTAGAATTAATATAGATAATAAAATTAGATCTAGAGATTTAGATCTGAAATAAATATAGGATAAATTTTATTAAAAATTATTCTTCCTCAGATTTGATGAAATCTAGAAGATCCTACAAGGAAAAAGATGATTTTTCCTTCAACTGGTATCAGAGCCAGATTGCGATCCTGGGACCTGTGGGTTATGGGCCCACCAGTTGAAGAAAAAATCACCTTTTTCTTTGTAGGATCTTTCAGATTTCATCAAATCTGGGATAAAATAATTTTTAATAAAATTTATCCTATATTTATTTCAGATCTAAATTTTAGATCTAATTTTATTATCTGATATTAATTCTAAAATAAATCTAAAAGCATGAGGAAACATGAAATATCTCAAGGTAATCTGATTACCTGTAGATGATCGCAGCAAGCCTGAGATTCTGATTTAGCCATGCAATCGTCTAGCCTCTACCAGTATCCACTCAAGTAGAACTTGGATCATCTTCTCCTCGTGACTCTCTGTTCCAAAAATCAGAACTCAATCTGATTAGAAAGATCTTCAAAAGCCTTCCTGAAGTTGGAGCAGCAGCTTGTCGAAAAGCTCCTACAACCTTTGTTCAATGCATCACCATGCCTTGATCCTTCACCAGATGGATGCCAACCTTTTGGGCATGAAGAGGGGAGAGGGAGCACCAGAGAGGACATGGAGAAGAGAAGGGGTGGCTAGCTTTTGCTGGGTAGGGAGCAGAATCTCTTAAACCCTAGGCGCAGACAAGGTTTATATAGACCCTGCTGCGCTGTGCAGTGCCACATCATTCGACCAATCAAAAAATTTATTTAATCTAAAAAAATTTTGATTGGTGGAGTGATGTCATCTGATCACATCAGATAAGAACCCCACCCTCTCTCCTATGTTGGCACCAACATTGGATAAGCACAAGGGAGATGGCACCCAAGAGTTTATGTTTATCAAGACTTCTCTTGATCTTTATCCACTTGGGGCGCAAGCCTTGTCCAATTGTGGCACCCACTTTGGTGCTTATTTTTGGTAGGTGGACACTCCACAAAAAACCTCCAATAACCTCTTGCCAGGTGGCCTTCAGTTTAAGACCCATATGTCAACATTTGACAGATGTCCTAAAATGAAAATGGCAGGTGTCAAGAATTAGCAGGTGTTGTCTTTAATTCATCTCATGAATTAAGACAAGCCTTTTCTGAGCTGGACTGGATCCAGTCAGACTGAGAGAAATCTTCTCAAGGTTCTCTGGTTAAGTCAAAACACATTTGGCTCAATGGAGATAGAAAAGATTGTACGAGGAGAAAGTTAGGCTCAATCGTGTGCTAGCACGATTTCCTTGAACCTAATTGGATCTAATCCAAATCAATTGGGCTAGTCCAATTGATGACATCCAGATCCTAACCCTTGTTAGTGTGACCCAGTTAGGTTCAATTCTGTATGATAATGAGACATGTCGTGATCTCATCATTGACATCATCGAAACTCCTTTTGATGGACCAGAACTCTTCTGATTCAGACAATTAGAATGATCGATCATCAAGATCATTCTAATTGCTCCAAAATCCACTAGTGATACCTAGCAGTATATGGTGGCAACCCATTAGAACTGAAGATGAACCTCTCAGTGTAGCTACCTGTGTGATTGAGTTCCTCTATCATGAGTCCCGACTGAATTAGGGTTAAGGTGAACTCGTCAAACCCAACATCAGTCATATGAATCAATTGATCGATCCGAATCCGATGTGAAACCCTAATGAAAAACTCTTTTCCATTATTTTACTCTGCCATAGCCATGGGCTTAAGGACTCAATCTTTTGATCACCATAGGACTACTCCTCTAATCTATTGAGATTAATAGATCCCATCTTGGTGCGACCTAGTTCCTACAATGAATGTGCTACAGCCAACATACACCTCAGGGTTCCGAACGGCTAAGAGATCAAGTTATGGCATAGTCAAACTATAACACACTCAAGGTGAACTGTCGATGCACCTCAGGTCAAAGAACTAGACACACAACTACAGCATCGAGCTTAGTCATCGACGAAAAGGTAGACTTCCTTATGACTGCTCGAGATGGTCACGCTCAGTACTCTCGTTCTCAATGAATACCTGTACTTTCGCTCTGATGTCTCCACACCGTAGACTCAAGACACATCTATCCTAAGAAAGTGATCATACACCAACCTTCCAGATCGATCACCATCCTCGTGATGATCCTATGGTCAGGAGCTGTTTATGAGTTAGTTATGTAAATTCATGCCTTAAATTTTCAACTCTTGAAAATAATAATTTGACATTCCTACTAACTCAAAGGATGTATCACAAACACAATGTATACAATGTGATAGAAGAATAACTTTTTATTGATTTATAGTCAAAATTATAAATTTGTCCTTAGATTTGTACAGGAATGTGTCAGCCAATCTGGCATCTAGGGACACATCTAACAAACTCCACTTGACCTAATGCCAATTGGCTACATATCTAAGTCCCATCTTCTCAAGATGGGCTTCAATCTTTTGCTGGCCTAATGGCTTTGTCAGCGGGTCTGCCACATTGTCTGTGGAGTCGACTCTCTTAACCTCGATATAACTTTTTTTGAGGTAATCACGGATCAGATGGAATCGCCGCTCGATATGCTTGGACTTCTGGTGAGACCTTGGCTCCTTAGCTAGGGCTATGGTGCCATTATTATCGCAGTAAAGAGGGATGGCATCTGATGACATCACTTCAAGCTCCGTGGCAAACTTCTTGTACCAGAATGCCTCCTTCGCAGCTTTCGATGTAGCAATATACTCTGCCTCCATGGTGAAATCTGCAATCACCGTCTGCTTGGAACTCTTCCAGCTAACTGCACCACCATTGCAAATGAACAGACTCCCAGATGTCAATTTCGATCATCTATATCAGATATAAAGTCTGAGTCTGTATATCCCTGAATTTGGAGTTCTCCATTCTCAAAGACTAGAAACATATCCTTAGTCCTTCTCAAGTACTTAAGGATACATTTCACAGAAGTCCAGTGCTCTTCGCCTGGATTCGATTGATATCTGCTTGTGACACTCATAGCATGGGCTATATCAGGTCGTGTATATAGCATGGCATACATGAGGCTCCCTATTGCCGAAGCATAAGAGATTTTGCTCATGCGTTCAATCTCCTCAGGTGTGCTAGGGCACATCTTCTTGGAGAGATAAATGTCATGTCTAAAAGGTACTAAACCTCTTTTGGAGTTTTTCATGCTAAACCCTTGTAGCACCTCCTCTATGTACATCTTCTGTGAAAGTTCCAGCATCCTATTTGGTCTATCTCTATAGACCTTAATATCCAGTATAAAGGATGCCTCTCCAGATCTTTCATAGAGAACTTAGACAACCATACTTTGACTGAGATCAACATGGAATGTCATTCCCAATTAGGAGGATGTCATCTACGTATAATACGAGGAAGATAATTGCGCTCCCACTGATCTTTTTGAACACATATGGTTCCTCCTCGTTCTTGATGAAACCAAATATTTTGATCACATCATTGAAACGAGTATTCCAGCTCTAAGATGCTTGCTTAAGTCCATAAATGGACCTTTGCAGCTTGTAGACCTTATGATCATCATCACTGGATGTGAAACCAAGCGGCTGTTCCATATAGATATCTTCCTCAAGATATCCATTTAAGAACGCCATTTTCACATCCATCTGCCATATTTCATAATCGAAATAGGCTACAACAGCAAGTAATGTGTGGATGGATTTTAGCATGGCTACGGGCGAGAAGGTATCCTGATAGTCAATGCCTTCGCGCTGACTATAACCTTTCGCTACGAGCCTAGCCTTGAATATCTCTACATTCCCATCTGTACCTATTTTCTCTTGAAGATCTATTTACACCCAATAGGTACAATACCTTCAGGTGGATCTACCAAGATCCAGACTTGGTTTGAGTGTATCTAGTCAATTTCTGATCTCATTGCCTCTAACCATTTCTCGGAGTCGATATCTGATATCGCCTCGTCATAGGTCTTGGGGTCATTACCATGAGCCCCATTTCTCGTGAGAAATATTTCCTCTACATCCTCTTGTATGTACCTAAGTACCTTTCAGAGGATGAAAATCTTAGTCGATCTACGAGGTGGAAGAGGTTGTGTTAGGACTGGTTCTAATTGATTGGGTTCCTCAGGTTCTTTAGCTCGTTGCTCTTGGGAGACATTCTCCTTGAGCTTAATTTTTCTTCCGATGCCACCATCTTGAATAAACTATTTTTCAAGAAAAATAGCATTTCGACTCACAATCACATTGTGGTCTTCCGGAATGTAGAAATAGTATCCTAATGACTTTTTAGGATATCCTATGAATCGAGCTCTAAAAGACCTAAACTCTAACTTGTCCACCTGCTGTCTCTTGACATTAGCCGGACAACCTCAAATTTTGAGATGATTCAGACTAGGCTTCTTACCATGCCATATCTCATATGATGTGGTAGGAATGATTTTAGATGGAACCCTATGTTGGAGCACAATCTCGGCTCCTCCCACAGACCTTGGGTGCAGCGGAACCAGCAACAAATAGATCTGGAGTCGTCTGGACACGATTCAAGGCCCTTGACGAGATCAGCCTGTTTGCTGTCTTCTTCATCAGCCTTTCGTTCCAGATGAAGAATGCCTCTGAAACTACTCTAAAAAATTCAAGATCTGGTACCCAACTAGATCAGACCTGGATCGAGGTCTCCAATTTATAGATCTCAAATCAGAGCATTCTAGATAGGGAAGAAGATAGATGGAGACAGACCTCGCAGATCTGTCCTGCTGCAGCCTTTCCTGTAGATCTGTTGATGGAGATCTCACCCGTGCCTCAAACGACCTCAGATCAACTCCAGATCTGAGAGGACTTGTACCAACCTCTTCCAAGAGATTCCAGTCCTGACCTGGTGTTTGGGTGCCTGCAAGAGAGAGGAGAGAAGAAATGGCTGGCGGCTGCAAAGGGGAGAAGGGGCTAGCGCCTCCCTTCCTTTCTTTCCTTTTATGGACTGGCGGCAAGAAACCCTAGGGTTTCTTGCTCCTGGGGCATGGAAGATGGCTGGAGAGAGAGGGAGAAGAGAGAGAGAGACTTGGAAGAAAGAGTTGTCTATTTTCTTGGCTTCATCAAACCTATACACAGTACATGTATATATAAACACCGGGTCAAGTGACCCAAACCCAAAACTCCCTTGACCAACTCTATGGGAGATTAGGTTAACCCAAGCCCATGTACACCCATGACTCGACCTAATCTCACCTCTCCTGGGCCAGACCTGGCCCATAAAGAGTTGGTCCCTTGAGGCCCACATAACCTAGACCTCAAGAACCCGAAAGGCCCACAGCCTTTCAACCTAGGGCCCAACTAGCCCTAGAGCCTCCATGAAGTCCTCATGAATGATGGACCTTGGCCTTAGCCTTGGTCCCCTGGGCCTTGGGCACACCACCTGGATCATAACAATCTCCATCTTGGTGTCCCAAGGCCTCAACCAGCTCCACTCTGTCCTTGCGACTGTAGACCCATTTGCAGCCAATGGGCCTCTTCCCCTGTGGTAACTGCACCAATCGCCACGTCTGATTCTTGTGGAGAGACTGCATCTCCTCGGACATTGCCTGGACCCACCGCTCTCTGTCCTGGCTCTCAATAGCCTCCTGATACGTATATGGGTCTCCATTCACTGTCACCAGGGCATATGACAGCGTCTCCTCGAAGCCATATCGGTCCGGTTGCCTAATGGTCCTCTTGGGCTTGTGTAGGGCAACACCGATATCAGTCCTCAGTCCAGCTCGCTCCTGCTGGATCTCTTTGCCTCGATCATCCATCCGAATCCTCTCCACCTATGGAGACACCTTAGGTAGGTGCTCCACCTGAATGTCATATCCTCCCATAGTACCTGCAAGAGGCAAAATAAAAGAGGTAAGCTGTCCAGCAGCACCCTGCTGGACCTCCTCCAGCTCCTGCTGCTCCTCCATGCCTGCTCACCTCCGTAGGACTGACTCCTCATCAAAAGTCACATCCCGACTAATGATGACCTTCTTTTTCAAGAGATCCCACAGCCTGTATCCCTTGACTCCTCGCGGATAGCCTAGAAACACCACCTTGCGTGATTTGGCATCTAGCTTGCTCCGCTCACCAGCTCCAATGTGCACATAGGTCGTGCACCCAAATATTCGTAGATGGCCCAGCCCAACTGTCCTCCCAGACCATACCTCCTCTGAGAGCCTGCCATCCAACCTGGTGTGAGGTGACCGATTGACCAAGTAACCCGCTGTGTCTATTGTGTCAATCCAGAACTCCTTTGCAAGCCCTGCCTGCAGCCTCATGCATCGTGCCTTTTTCAGAAGTATTCTGTTCATCCTCTCGGCCACCCCATTCTGCTGAGGAGTCCCCTTAACTGAGAAGTGTCTCCTGATCCCACACTCCTCACAGTAATCCTGAAACTCTCTGCTGGTGTACTCCCCACCATTGTCTGACCTCAGACACTTCACGCTCCTCCCCTGCTCCTTCTCCACCTCCGCTCTCCAGATCTTGAACTTGGTGAAGACCTCTGACTTCTCTCTCATGAAGTAAATCCAGAGTTTCCTTGAGAAATCATCAATCAGGGTCATGAAGTATCTGGCCCCATTCCTAGCTAAAACTGAGGCTGGTCCCCACACATCCGTGTGTACTAACTCCAGAGGGGCTGCACTGCGGGCTGTACTGATGTTGAACTGAACTCTCCTCTACTTTCCCATCTGGCAAGGCTCACAGATCTCCCCTGTAGCACCATCCTCCATATCAGAGATGAGTCCTCTCCTGCTCAACTCCCTCAGCCCCCTGTCACCCATGTGGCCTAGGCGGTAGTGCCACATCCTGTAAGTCCCCTCCTGGTCCTGTGCTGCAGCTGCTGCATCAGACTCTCCGGTCACCACAGATCCCTCCATGCGATAGAGGTTATTGTCCAACCTCCTGCCTCTCATCACTACCATAGCTCCATTGGAGATGTTTAGTACTCCGCTTCTAGCCCTACTGCTGAAGCTGTATCCACTGCGCTCCAAATAGCCTAATGACACCAGATTCTTTTCCAGCTCCGGGATGTGCTTTATATTTGTCAATGTCCTAACAATCCCATCAAATATCCTCACCCTGACTGTCCCTATCCCAGCCACCTTGCAAGGATGATTGTCGCCTAGAGTCACTGATCCCTCATCTGTCTTGGTGTATGTCGCAAACCAAGACCTGTGTGGTGTGTAGTGATGTGAGCATGCAGAGTCTAGTGTCCACTCCTCTGTGTAATGCCTGTGACCATCTGATACCACAAGTAGATAATCCTCCACCTGCTGCCCAGCAACTGCACTCACTGATTCTGAGCCACTTCTTTCTCCCTTCTTGCTCTTCCATAGTGGACATTCTCGCTTGAAGTGCCCGAACTCGTTGCACTTGAAGCATTTCACCTCTTTCTTTCCCTTCCTGGACTTGGACCGCCCCCTGGACTTGCTTCTGCCTCTGCCTCTACCTGTTCTCTCCCCTACTGCCAAACCCTCCTGGGGAGCCCGATCTCTGGTCAACTTTTCTCTCTGCTCATTAGACCTCAGCACCGAGACCATGTCCTCATATTCCAGAGTCTCCTTGCCGTAGAGCAGTGTAGTCATCAAAGAATCATATGATCCTGGTAGTGAACACAAAAGCAACAGGGACTTGTCCTCCTCATCCAGCTTCACCCCGATATTCATCAACTCCGTGCACAACTGGTCGAACCTCTGAATGTGGCCAATCACATCAGATCCCTCCTGCATCCGAAGACTGTACAACCTCTTCTTCAGCATCAGCTTGTTGCACATATTCTTCCCCATATACATGGTGTGCAACTTTGACCAAAGGCCCTTCGGGGTCTTTTCTTCCAGCATCGAATACAACACCGCATCCGCCAAACATCCTCTGATCACCGAGCATATTTTCTTCTCCAATGATGCCCACTGTCTATCTATCATTCCCTCAGGCTTCTCATCCAAAGCCTGATCCAGATCTGCTTGCACCAGAAGATCCTCCACCCGGATTTTCCACATGAAAAAATTTCCTTGCCATCAAACTTCTCGAAATCAACCTTCATATTGCTGCCCATGACTGGATCCAAGCCAAACAAGCAATATAAATTCAAGAAGTGTAGAATATACCTTGATGGTACCTTGCTGAAAATTTTCAGCACTTGGGATCTTCAACTTCTCGCACTTGGAACCGCTTCCTCACCACCGTGGCTCTGATACCAACTATTGGAGCATGATCTCGGCTTCTCCCATGGACCTTGGGTGCAGCAGAACCAGCAACGAATAGATCTGGAGTCGTCTGGACATGATTCAAGGCCCTTGACAAGATCAGCCTGGTTGCTGTCTTCTTCGTCAGCCTTTCGTTCCAGATGAAGAACACCTCTGAAACTATCTCTAAAAAATCCAAGATCTGGTACCCAACTAGATCAGACCTGGACCGAGGTCTTCCAATTTATAGATCTTAAATCAGAGAATTCTAGATAGAGAAGAAATAGATGGAGACAGACCTCACAGATCTGTCCTGCTGCAGCCTTTCCTGTAGATCTGTTGATGGAAATCTCACCCGTGCCTCAAACGACCTCAGATCAACTCCAGATCTGAGAGGACTTGTACCAACCTCTTCTCAAGAGATTCTGAGTCCTGACCTGATGTTTGGGTGCCTGCAAGAGAGGGGAGAGAAGAAATGGCTGGCGGCTGCAAAGGGAGAAGGGGCTAGCGCCTCCCTTCCTTTCTTTCCTTTTATGGACTGGCGGCAAGAAACCCTAGGGTTTCTTGCTCCTGGGGTGTGGAAGATGGCTGGAGAGAGAGGGAGAAGAGAGATAGAGACTTGGGAGAAAAAGTTGTCTATTTTCTTGGCTTCATCAAACCTATACACAGTACATGTATATATAAACATCGGGTCAAGTGACCCAAACCCAAAACTCCCTTGACCAACTCTATGGGAGATTAGGTTAACCCAAGCCCATGTACACCCATGACTCGACCTAATCTCACCTCTCCTGGGCCCAGACCTGGCCCATAAAGAGTTGGTCCCTTGAGGCCCACATAACCTAGACCTCAAGAACCCGAAAGGTCCACAGCCTTTCAACCTAGGGCCCAACTAGCCCTAGAGCCTCCATGAAGTCCTCATGAATGATGGACCTTGGCCTTAGCCTTGATCCCCTGGGCCTTGGGCACACCACCTGGATCATAACACCCTATTCAATACATATATTGCTGTCATGAGACAATGTCCCCAAAGAAACTCAGGGAGGTCCGTGAAGCTCATCATAGAACGGACCATATCTAATAGGGTCCGATTTCTCCATTCTGAAACCCCGTTGAGTTGTGGTATTTCAGGTGGAGTCCATTAAGAGACTATGCCATTATCCTTAAGATAGTCTAGGAACTCCCGACTAAAAATTCACCTCCTCGATCTGATCAAAGAACCTTAATGGGCTTTCCTGTTTGTTTTTCTACCTCATGCCTGAATTCTTTGAACTTTTCAAAGGCTTCAGACTTGTGTTTCATTAGAAAACATACCCATATCTAGACATATCATCGATAAAGATAATGAAGTAGACATAGTTGCCTCTAGCCGGCACATCAAATAGGTCGCACACATCCATATGTACTAGGGCAAGTAGGTCTGTGGCCCTTTCCCCATGTCCCACAAAAGAGAGCTTGGTCATTTTGCCTTGAAGGCATGATTCACAAACTGGATATGACTCGAAAGTCAACGGACTCAACACCCAAATTTCTCCAATTTGTTAACCCTGTCTTCCGCTATATGATCTAGCCTTAGGTGCCACAGATACCTATCATTTAGACTATCTCTAGGCCTTTTAATTCCTATAGCATTCACATTTTGCTCGATATTAAATATAAATATATCAATATGTAGCTGATAGAAATCGTTAATAAGAAAACTATTTGCAACTTTATTATTTTCATAAAATATGTTACAATGGTCCTTATGAAAGCTAATCACACAGCCTTCTTATGCTAAACATGAAACAGAAATCAAATTTCTGCTTGCTACAGGCACATAATAACAATCTCTAAGAACTAAATCTAATCCTAACGTAATCGCAGAGGGTAGGTTCCCACGGCCACAATAGTAACTCTTGCTTCGTTTCCGATGCGTAGGATCATCTCCCCATCCCTCAGCCTCCTGCTTTCCTTAAGATCCTGCATAGAAGTGCACAAATGCACTAGAACCAGAGTCAAGCACCCAACTGGATGCAGAAGAAACCGTAAGATTAGATTCTAAAATAAGCATACCTCCAGAAGGACCATCCTTCTTGTTCTTCAGGGTGGCCAGGTACTGAGGACAGTTTCGTTTCCAATGGCCGACTGAATTGCAATGGAAACATTTTCTTTTTTCAGCAGCCTTCTTCTTCAGTTCTGTCTTTTTCTTCTTCCCATCCACCTTCTGCTTCTTCGCAGACTTTTTCTTCTTTCCAAAAGACTTTCTCTTGGAAGAAGTCCACTCCACAGTAAGGACTGAGCCTTTTGAACTCTTCAAAGAAAGCTCAGCCATAACCAACATATTCATTAACTCAATCAAGGTACACTGCATCTTATGCATATGGAAGTTCATGATGAACTGACCATATGCATCGGACAAGGACTGAAGGATCACATCAATCTAAAAATTCTTGTCTAAAATGATATCGAGCTTCTCAAGCTCCTCAAGATCCTTGATCATTGTCAAAGAATGATCTTGGACTGACTGCCCATCACGCATTTTAGCTTTAAAAAGTCTTTGACAGACTTGATACTTGGCTACGCGACTTTGTTCACCAAACAACTCTTGTAGGTGAGCCAACATTTGGCGGATAGTCATAATATTCTCATATTGATGCTGCAAGTCATCAGATATTGCACCCAACAAGTAGTACCTTGCTTTGTTATCATCATCCGTCCACTTTTTTAGAGATGCTCTCGGTTCAGCAGTCGGACGTGCTGGCATGGCAGGTGGGTCCTGGTCCAAGACATGGGTCAATTTTTCAGAATTCAGAATAATTCTGTAGTTCCTTAACCAGTCCTTGAAATTGGGTCCAGTCAATTTATGGGTGTCTAGTATTTTGGTGAGAGGGTTGGATGCAGACATGTTTCCTGTAGAGAGTCAACAATTTCTAGTTTGATTTTGTAATCAGACTTAACCAATTTATTTAGGGTTTCATTTTTAAACAAATTAAGCTCTCACTATTTTCTCAGATCCCTACATTCCTAGGTAGAGATGTGAAAATCTTCGTGATTAGTGATTTCTAGTGGGTGGTGCGGTCTCACCGACTGGCTCATCATCTCACCTAACAGTTATTGGTGATGGATCAACCGATGAGTGGACAACTCTTGTCCAATGATTCTCTAATCATGGTGCACCCAAAACTTGATCTCTAATTCATGAAGCTCACCGTGCCCGGAATATTGCTCCAATCCTTAGTTAAGTCAAACCCACCAGTTGCATGAACTAGATTTTGATTGGATCCCTCACCATATCCGAAATATTGAGCCCAACCCATCCTCTAATTCATAGCATCCAATGCCTAATGGACATGGTTGGTCTTCCCGGTGCAACTGAGCCACTATATCCAGCCGAGAACAATCAATCCCGGGAAGGGCCGCACATCCACAATGGTGGAAGACCTTAGACTTAATATTTTCTTAGGGAGATTTGATTTAGGTCTCATTAAACTTGGCTTGACATAGTCATAACAATTATGACTAACCTAGTGGCATGGGTTAGCTCGAATTGTTAGCCACCTCAAATCAGAACTGGGTCGACACATATGGCCAGGTAAGTAGACCGGTGGAAGGGATATGCCATTAACTCAACAAGAACACATTCGAGTCGAGTAGCTCCCAATTAAAAATCAGTCGGTCGCATCTGCCCAACTTACCTTAGACACCAAATTGTCGAACCAGAACTAATTGGGTTAGCCTACAATCTAGGCTCTAACCACTGAGCCAAATTAGGTCTTAACTTGATCGAGTCACATATGAATGTGATTCGACCTTGACCTAGACTTAATCCCATTAGGCTGGTCAATTATTAGCTTTCATGATCCCACCTAACCAATTTTTGATTCGGTTTGATCAACCGCTAGACCTAATTGAGCTACCCAAGCCCGAACCTAATTTTATGAAAATGACTTAGATCTGAAATTCTCAACTTTAGACCTAATTTAATTTCATAAGCTTAATTCATTAATTAAGTCTTGGGTTCATAAATAAAATATGTAAAATAAATCCTAGAGTTTCAGGATCTAGGATTTTGTAGAAAAGTAAGTTTTGATTTCTGATTAAGGATGAACGTGCAGCACCCCTACACATCATAAGAACACCCCATTGTATGGGAGGAGAGGGCCTTTAACCAGAACCTCACAGTGGAGGCCAAAGCCTACTGATTAGGTTCCTGGTGCAAAATTAATTACTAAAAGTTGTTTGAAGAAATAATTGATTAAGAACCTATCCATAAATGCACATGGGTGGGCTGGCCAAAGTCGGGCTCATGTGTAGAGGCTGTGTGGATTCTAGTACCCACTAAAAAAATAGTATAATTCTTCAGATTGAAGGTAGAACCTATTAATTCATAAAAATAATGGGAGAATCTTTAGATTAAAGTTCATATCTTTGGGCTTAACAATTCATATACTGATTAGATTTTGGTTTTTTTTTTATACAGTTATGGCCACCATCTTGTCACTCCGATCACTATTGGATAGTGACAAATTGATAGGATCCAATTTCGATTGCTGGTATCGAAAACTAAAACTCATCCTAGAGTACAAGCGGATCTTGTACATGATAACAAATCTGACACCGAAGGAGCCTGCCTCGAACGCATGGGTGCGGGATGAGATATTTATCAGAAGATGGCTCAACGAATGTACTACGGTCCATTGCATTGTGTGGGCTACGATGAACGATGAGTTCAGTCGCAAGTTTGTGTTGGAAATAGTGTCCCAAAGCCAATCATCAGCCTGTTGACGGTTGTGCTCATTTTTGTATATATACATGAATTATGAATTAATAAAAATTATTTTGATATTTTTTATCACAAAATGTTTCATCTTCTAATGAACTCCTATGTTGTAGTGAAGTCCTTAGGACTATTTAGACTCGACAAAGAGGATTTATCGTTTAGTCCTTAAATCTGTTCGTGACCAAATGATACGTTGTTACCAAGGACGACAACGTTTATCAAGCATAGGTCGTAGTGTGCTATATAGGTTGGTTGTCCTCTTAACCAATGAGTGTGGAGACACTGGTATGGCATACAGGTGAGATGTAAGGGTACATCTGCACTGAACGTGACCGACTCCGGAGCTATTTCTGCTATCAAGATTTGCTCCAATGGAATATAGGTATAAATATCTCTCCGATCTGAGACCACCATGGTGACTTGCAAGCAACTCACTACACTTAGGCACTGGACTACCTGAATTTTTAATTCAGTGATGGAAGGCTGCTGGGTGTAGTCAAGTACTTGACTTATCGGTGTGTGTGTCAAGATGGGATTGACCACTCCAGTTTAGGAGCTGTGTACAGTTGTATTTTAATTTAGCAAAACCTTGACCAAGGTAGTCTTTGTGAGGAGTCACAGGACTGTTTGACTTGAGCACGATTTGGATGATCTAATCAGGGTTGACAGTTTAACCCTGAGTCATCCTAAACACAGAGGTCAAAAGGATGAATTATATAGTAACCATATTCACGTAGGTTCTGAGTGATGCGATTGCGACCATTCGACCTATCCAGTCGTTGGGTACCATTGCTAGATGGTCACTTCGATTAGTACAGAAATTGGTTCCTGTGCTACCGGCTTAGGTTTGAACCTGCGGGGTCACACACATTAGAGGTTTCTATCTGACCTGATGGCTGATGAAGAGTCCTAATGCTCGTGGACTATGAGTTCTACGTGTCTGGAATTTTGTGATCGAGAATCAGGATCCTCTGATCACGAGTCCCACACATTTTGGGTACCGGGGTCAAAAGTCCCACTGGTTTGGGACTCTTCGATCAGGGTTACATATCGATGAATTCTGATGCCCGATTACCCATCGAATTTGGACTCAATATTTATAAGGTTTAATTAGTGATTTGATTGCTAATTAACTCAATTTGATTGAGTAATTATTTTTGGATCAAGTCCAATTGAATTGGATTCAGTTGGCTTTGACCCGATTAGGTTAAGAGTTGACCTAATCGTCGAGATGGTTTGGTCCCTGATATGATCAGGGGTTGGGCTTAATCAATTTTTGATTTGATTAAGATTTTATTGAGCCTAATTAAGCCTAATTAAGTTGGGTTTAAATTAGTCTAATTGGGCCTAACTTATTTGGTTCAATTAGGTTGGTTTAAATAATGAAACCACCTTGACCCATTCTCCTTGCGCCACCTCACTTCCACTGCGCCCTTTTGAATTCACGAGAAGGAAGTTCTCATGAATTTTTCCTCATGCAAAGCCCTCCTCATGCCCTACGGTTGGCCATTCAAATTCAAAACAAAATTTGAATTTGAATGAGCAACCAATCTTAGCACCTTGCCCTTATCCTCTTTTAACACCCCATTTATTACATGAGAAAATATTTCTCATGAAATCACTCACGCACAAATTAAGCCACGCCCTCCTCTTCTCACACCCTTAGTGGATAGGAATAAATTGGTTTCCATTTGAATTCAAAATTTGATTTGAATTCAAATGTGCAATTACTCATCTTTATCCTCTCACATGGATAAGATGATCCGCAGAGGCCAGACATGCTGTGTGATTGCATCGCGATGATCAGACTCTCCCGACGGTGATCAGATTGCGGTGATCTACTACCCGCACAAAGGCATTATATTCTGAACACATTACAGTAAAGTGTTTACTGTTCAAACTCGAATTTTAAATTTAAATGCATGCATGCTATATATCATATTTAGATCCTAATGTAGGATAAATTTATATTAATTAATTAGATTAATTAATATTTTTTTACTGTAAAATCATAATTTTGAAAAAGTTTTAAAATTATCATTTTACCCCTACATGAATTTCCCACAAATGGTATCAGAGCAAGGTTCTAAGATATGATATATATATTTGCATGCATAGATTAAGTTGTAATCTAAAAGTTTAAATTTAAAATTTAAAATTCAAAATTCAAAATTTGAAATTCAAATTTTGAATTTTGAATTTTGAAATTTGAAATTCAAAATTCAAAATTCAAAAATTTGAAATTCAAATTTTGAAATTTGAAATTTGGTAGAAATTTCAAATTTGAAATTCAAAATTTAAAATTTAAAATTTGAAATTCAAAATTTAAATTTTGAAATTTGAAATTTGAAATTTGAAATTTAAATTTGAAATTTGTTTGAAATTTAAAATTCAAAATTTAAAATTTGAAATTTAAAATTTGAAATTTAAATTTTGAAATTGGTATATTTAGATATACATGATTCAAGTAGCAAGTAATCGAATTGGGTTGGTTGCCATGGCCGTCCGGTCATAGGAGAAAAGTTGGGTTTAAAGGCCCTCTCCTCCCATTCGATGGGGTCTCCTATGGTGGTAGGGGTGCCGCTGTAATTATATCCCATGCAGATGAAGCAGCGAAAGGAATTAATTATATAGGTTCAATTATGAAATTTATCATGAATGTGTTAGATTAGATCTAAAGAAATATTCATGATTTATTTTGATTGAGTTATTTTCTGTTATGTAATTAGCAATAGGATTGCTATTTATGAAATGTGCTGATCTATTTGTGAAATGAGTCAACATATTTGGTGAACAGAAAATAAAACTTTTCAAATTTGAAAATTATTTTCAAAATGCCAAACCCTGACCCATCAGCCCAAATACTTAATTAAAAGAATTAAGTGTTGTCTAGTAGATCTAGAATTGTGAATTGAGACCTAAGACAATTGCATAAACTTGTGGGTCAATGGGTTAGATGGATTAGATCCATAATTGGGTTAGACCTAAGGTTAGCTTAAAGAAATGGACTAAATTAGAGTAATTGATCAAATCTAATCAAAAGTTGAATTAGATTAGGATAAGGATACTCTAGACTCAACTCCAATAGTTGTAGTTGAATGGGTCCATGTCTTAAACTAGACCAAGATGGACTTAATTCATGGCTATGCGGTGGAACCCTATTTACTAAGTTGATCAAATTAAAACTAATAAACCGGTTGATGTTTAAGGTAAGTTTGGCAGTTTGATCAGTGGTTTTTAAGCGGGAGCTACTCGCAGTGATTCGATCTTTGACGAGTTAATGGCTTATCCCCACCACTGATCTCACTTACCTGGCCAACCTGATGAATTAGGTTTTGATTAGATCACTTGGTGATTAGGGCTCACCCATGTCATTAGGTAAATCAGTTTGACTGATTTAGGTGCTCCTAATGCTGGCTTAATTAAATCCTTTTTAATCTGACTTGGTGAAGTCAGTGGGCGGATTGAAATTGGCTGGTAATTTATCTTCTCATCTATTCTTTAATAAAATCCTCAAAAATTATTAGGTCATAAAAATGATTAAGTTATATTGATAACTAAGTCATAGCCTCCGATTAAGTGAGTGATAATGAGTCCATTAGTTTAATAATCATTGGAGGCCCAAAGGCCTGGTGCTTATTGACTAATGGAATTATCATTCATAATATGATAATTTGGTTTGAGTCTTTCTGATAGTGGTCAGGTTGGCCGGCCAAAGTCGGGCCTGATCATTTATTGGTCTGATTCACCAAATCAAATCATGTTAATGGTTGGACCTAACCAGATCTTTTCAGTGGAGGCCAAAGCCTACTGATTAGGTTCTGGGCAAAATTAATTACTAGAAGTTGTTTAGAGAAATAACTGGTTATGAACCTACCCATAGATGCACATGGGTTGACCAACCAAAGTTGGGCTCGTGTGTAGTCTGTGTGGATTCTAGTACCCACTAAGGAATTAAAGTAATTCCTTGAATTGGAGGTTGAGGCTACCAATTCGTAAAAATACTGGAGAAACTTTAGACTAAAGTCCAAGTCTTTAGTATTAATAATTTATGTACTAATATAGGTCTGGTTTTCCTTTATGCAGCTATGGCCACTACCTTTTCGCTCCGGTCATTATTAGATAATGACAAGCTCATGGGACCTAATTTCGATAGCTGGTATCAAAAATTAAAAATCATCCTTGAGCATGAGCGGATCCTTTATGTAGTAACGGATCCGGCACCTGAGGAGCCAGCCCCAAACGCTAGAGGGGTGGTCCGAGACACTTACCAGAAGTGGCTCAACGATCGCACCACCGTTCGGTGCATTATGCTGGCGGCAATGAATGATGAGTTCAGCCGCAGGTTCGAGAACGCCCAACCACAGGAGATGCTTCAAATGTTGAACGACTCCTTTGGCACGCCTGACGATGTTGAAAGGCACAAAACTAGTTGTGCCATTTTCAATGCTCGAATGAGGGTTGGAGCCTCAGTCACTGATCATGTACTGTACATGATCGAAATGATTGAGCACCTAAGTAAACTGGGCTTTCCCCTGCACGAGCAGCTCGGTAAGGATGCGATCCTTAATTCTCTGCCCAAGTCCTACCTTCCCTTCCTTACTCATTTTCGAATGACAAAGCCTGCAGTGAACTACCACGGCCTGTTGGGGTTGCTGCAGAACTCTGAGAAGGATCACCAGCTCCATAAGGAGTCGGTGAATGTTGTGGGAGGGTCTTCTTTTGGTCGTCGACCCTTTAAGAAAGGGAAGAAGAACAAGAAGAAGAAGAATAAGAAGGTGCAGCTGCATGCTGGGACGTCTGCACAAGGTCAGACCAAGAAGCGTAAGCCCGACCAAAGCCAGGCGGAGTGCTTCTTTTGCAAGAAGCAGGGGCATTGAAAGAGAAACTATCCTCTATAGATTGCCTCATTGGACCCGAACTGGCCAAAGAAGAAGCAAGGTACTTATATGATAACACCTTGCAACTTTTTCATTTGTGATACTACTGTCTGGGTATTGGATACCGAAAGCCCTTATCATATTTGCAATTTGATGCAGGGTCTGCAGGTCAGTAGGAGATTTGATGAAGGCGAGAGGTTCCTGAATGTTGGAGATGGAAGCAAAGTTCTAGTTCTAGCATTAGGAATCATGAACCTTGTAATCAATTCTCGAAATATAATTCTGAGTGAATGTCACTATTGTCCAAGCTTTTTATTAAATATTATTTTTGTAGGCCTTTTGGTCATGTACGGTTATCAATTTTTAATAAAAGGAAACATTTGCAATATCATTTTGAATGGTGTTCAATGTTTGTTGGACAACTTAATAATAGAATTTACTTTCTATCACAACCTGTTAATATGGTTCAAACCTCCGGTAAATGCCCTAGAATAGATAATGTGTCAGAAGTCTACCTTTGGCACTGTAGACTAGGTCATATCAATAAGAACAGGATAAACAGGTTGGCTCAAGAAGGAATTCTTGAAGTAGGTGATTGTGAATCACTTCCAACCTGTGAGTCCTGTCTTCTTGGTAAAATGACCAAGTCATCTTTTATTGGAAAAGATGAGCGAGCCAGTGAACTCTTGGCTTCGATACATTCTGATGTATGTGGACCCATGAGCTCAAGTGCAAGAGATGGATATTTCTACTTCATAACCTTCACAGATGACCTATCGAGGTATGGGTATGTCTATTTAATGAAGCATAAGTTGGAGTCATTTGAAATGTTCAAACTATTCCGAAATGAGGTAGAAAAACAAACTGGAAAGTGTATTAAAACTCTTCGATCTGATCGAGGAGGTGAATACCTTTCCAATGATTTTCTGACATATCTTGGGGAGAATGGGATTCTCTCTCAGTGGACACCTCCTGGAACACCACAGCATAATGGTGTGTCTGAAAGGAGGAATCGGACCTTGTTGGATATGATTCGATCCATGATGGAGTTTGCTGGTCTGCCAATCTCCCTTTGGGGATATGCGCTCGAATCGGCTTGTTACCTTCTAAATAGAGTTTCGAGTAAGTCTGTAACCAAAATGCCATATGAGATATGGATAGGATGTAAGCCAGTACTCTCGCACCTTAGGGTTTGGGGGTGTCCGGCTTATGTTAAACGTTTAATTACGGACAAGCTAGGATCTAGGTCTGACAAGTGTAATTTTATAGGATACCCAAAAGAGACCAAAGGATATTATTTCTACCTGGCTGATGAGCAAAAGTGTTTGTCAGACTTAAGGCAATCTTTTTAGAAAAAGAGTTCCTTGATGAAGGGATTGTTGCCTCTAAGGTCAAACTTGACGAAGTTCGACAGGTGAAAAAACCGACACAAGTTGCTGAACCTGAATCGGATTTGATTAGATCAGATCTGGAGCCCATTGTTCAAGCACCCATAAGGCGATCTGGTAGAGTACCATATCAACCGGACAGATACTATAGTTTCTTGATCCGGGATGATGATCCTATCGAACTTGATGAAAACGATGAGGATCCGATCACCTACATGGATGCAATGTAGAGACCCGACTCTGAGAAATGGCTAAAGGCCATGAAATCCGAAATGGAGTCCATGAAGGTCAACGATGTGTGGACATTGGTTGACCCATCCGAAGGAGTAAAACCATAGGGTGTAAGTGGGTCTTCAAGAGGAAGAGGGGCGCAGACGGAAAGGTGGAAACCTATAAAGCCCGTCTGGTTGCCAAGGGATATCATTAATGTTATGGTATAGACTATGACGAGATGTTTTTTCCTATGGTAATGCTCAAATCCATTCGGATTATGCTTACGATAGCTGTCCATCTGGACTATGAAATCTGGCAGATGGATGTGAAGACAGCTTTTCTAAATGGAGAGCTGGATGAAGAGGTATATATGATACAACCTGAAGGATTCACATCCACTGATGAGTCTAAGGTGTGCAGACTACAGAGGTCCATTTATGGACTTAAGCAGGCATCCCGGAGTTGGAACATATATTTTGATAGGACGATCAAGATGTATGGCTTTGTTAAGAATGGAGAAGAGCCCTGCATTTATAAGTGGGCTAATGGTCCAGTAGTGGTACTTCTTGTATTGTATGTGGATGATATTCTCTTAATCGGGAATGATGTCCCTGCATTACAGGGAATAAAGATTTGACTGTCGTCACAGTTCTCCATGAAAGATTTGGGAGAAGCTTCCTACATCCTAGGGATGAGGATCTATAGAGATAGATCTAAAAGGTTGCTTGATTTATCTCAGTCTACGTACATAGATACTATGCTGAAGAGGTTCAGCATGGAGAATTCCAAGAAAGGCTATCTACCGATAGGTCATGAAATTTTTCTCTCGAAAAGGAATTGTCAGACAACACCTCAAGAGAGAGAGAGCGTATGGGTAGGATTCCATATGCTTCGGCAGTGGGATCTATCATGTATGGCATGACATGTACACGATCAGATGTGGCATACTCACTAGGGGTAGTGAGTAGATACCAATCTGATCCAGGAAAGAATCACTGGAAGGTTGTTAAAACCATCCTGAAGTATTTAAGAAATACTAAGGACCAGTGGCTTGTTTATGGTGAATCGGACTTGAGACTTATAGGATTTACAGACTCTAGTTTCCAGTCTGATCATGATGACAACAAAAGTATGTCGGGATTTATTTTTACCCTTAATGGTGGGGCTATCTGCTGGAAAAGTTCCAAGCAACACACAGTGGCTGATTCAGTTTGCGAGGCAGAGTATGTCGCTGCATCAGATGCTGCCAAAGAAGCGGTGTGGCTGAGCAAATTCATCACCGAGCTTGGAGTAGCACCCTCCCTTGTTGGTCCAATTCTACTCTACTGTGACAGCTTTGGAGCCATTGCTCAGGCAAACGAACCCAAGGCACACCAGCGGATGAAGCATATTCTACGCCGCTACCATCTCATCTGGAAAATTATGGATCGAGGTGACGTCGACCTTCAGAAGATCGACGGAAAGGAGAACCTGGCCGACCCATTCACTAAAGCCATTGCGGGGAAGGAGTTCGATGACTACAAGTCGAAGATGGGTATTAGATACTGCACCGATTGGCTTTAGGCCAAGTGAGAGATTGTTGAAATAGTGTCCCAAAGCCAATCGTCAGCCTATTGACGGTTGTGCTCATTTTTGTATATGTACATGAATTATGAATTAATAAAAATTATTTTGACATTTTTTATCACAAAATGTTTCATCTTCTAATGAACTCCTATGTTGTGGTGAAGTCTTAGGACTATTTAGACTCGACAAAGGAGGATTTGTCATTTAGTCCTTAAATCTGTTTGTGACCAAATGATACGTTGTTACCAAGGACGACAACGTTTATCAAGCATAGGTCGTTGTGTGCCATATAGGTTGGTTGTCCTCTTAACCAATGAGTGTGGAGACATTGGTAAGGCATATAGGTGAGATGTAAGGATACATCTGCACTGAACATGATCGACTCTGAAGCTATTTCTGCTATCAAGATTTGCTCCGATGGAATATGGGTATAAATATCCCTCCGACCTGAGACCGCCACGGTGACTTGCAAGCAACTCACTGCACTTAGGCACTGGACTACCTGAATTTCTAATTCAGTGATGGAAGGCTGCTGGGTGTAGTCAAGTACTTGACTTGTCGGTTTGTGTGTCAAGATGGGATTGACCACTCCAATTTAGGAGCTGTGTACAGTCATGTTTCAATTTAGCAAAATCTTGGCCAGGGTAGTCTTTGTGAGGAGTCATAGGACTGTTTGAGTTGAGCACGATTCGGATGATCTAATCAGGATTGACAGTTTTGTTGTGATCCAGGTGGTGTGCCCAAGGCCCAGGGGACTAAGGCTAAGGCCAAGGTCCATCATTCATGAGGGCTTCATGGAGGCTCTAGGGCTAGTTGGGCCCTAGGTTGAAAGGCTGTGGACCTTTCGGGTTCTTGAGGTCTAGGTTATGTGGGCCTCAAGGGACCAACTCTTTATGGGCCAGGTCTGGGTCCAGGATAAGTGAGATTAGGTCGAGTCATGGGTGTACATGGGCTTGGGTTAACCTAATCTCCTATAGAGTTGGTCAAGGGAGTTTTGGGTTTGGGTCACTTGACCCTGTGTTTATATATACATGCACTGTATAGGTTTGATTAAGCCAAGGAATACGAAAATCCTTTCTCCCAAGTCTCTCTCTCTCTTCTCCCTCTCTCTTCAGCTATTCTCCATGCCCCAAGAGCAAGAAACCCTAGGGTTTCTTGCCGCTAGGTCCATAGAAGGCAGGAAAAGCAGGGGAGGCGCTAGGGTTTTGAGCCCCTCCCCCTATGTCCCGCCAACCATATTGCCTCTCCCTCTCTTGCAGCCACCCAAATATTAGGTCCAGAACTTGGATTCTCTTGCTATGAGATTGGTACAAGTTTCTCTCAGATCTGGAGTTGATCTGAGGTCATTTGTGGTGCGAGTGAGATCTCCATCAACAGATCTATAGGAAAGGCTGCAGCAGGATAGATCTACAAGGTCTGGTTCTATCTACCTTCTTCTCTATCTAGAATATCCTGATTTGAGATCTATAAATTGGAAGACCTCGGTCCAAGCTTGATCTGGTTGGGTACCAGATCTTGGATTTTTTAGAGGTGATCTTAGAGGTGTTCTTCATCTAGAACGAAAGACTGATGAAGAAGATAGCAACCAGACTGATTTCATCAAGGGCCTTCGATCGAGACCAGAAGTCTCCAGATTTGTTCGTTGCTAGTTCTGCTACACCCAAGGTCCATTGGAGGAGCCAGGATCGTGCTCCAATAGTTGGTATCAGAGTCACGATGGTGAGGAAGCGGTTCCAAGCATGAGAAGTTAAAGATCCCAAGTGCTGAAAATTTTCAGCAAGATACCATCAAGGTATATTCTATACTTCTTGATTTTATATTGCTTGTTTGGCTTGGATCCAATCAAGGGCAGCAATATGAAGGTCATTTTCAAGAAGTTTGATGGCAAAAAAAAATTTTTCATGTGGAAAATCCGGGTGGAGGATCTTTTGGTGCAAGCAGATCTGGATCAGGCTTTGGATGAGAAGCCTGAGGGAATGATAGATAGACAGTGGGCATCGTTGGAGAAGAAAGCATGCTCGATGATCAGAGGATGTTTGGCAGATGCGGTGTTGTATTCAACGCTGGAAGAAAAGATCCCGAAGGGCCTTTGATCGAAGTTGCATACCATATATATGGGGAAGAATATGTGCAACAAGCTAATGCTGAAGAAGAGGTTGTACAGTCTTCGGATGCAGGAGGGATCTGATGTGATTGGCTATATTCAGAGGTTTGACCAGTTGTGCACGGAGTTGATGAATATCGGAGTGAAGCTGGATGAGGAGGATAAGTCCCTGTCGCTTTTATGTTTGCTGCCAGGATCATATGACTCTTTGGTGACTACACTGCTCTACGGCAAGGAGACTCTGGAATATGAGGATATGGTCTCGGTGCTGAGGTCTAATGAGCAAAGGAAAAAGTTGACCAGAGATCAAGCTCCCCAAGAGGGTTTGGCAGTAGGGGGAGGACAGGTAGAGGCAAAGGCAGAAGGAAGTCCAGGGGGTGGTCCAAGTCCAAGAAGGGAAAGAAAGAGATGAAATGCTTCAAGTACAACGAGTTCGGGCACTTCAAGCGAGAATGTCCACTATGGAAGAGCAAGAAGGGAGAAAGAAGTGGCTCAGAATCAGTGAGTGTAGTTGCTGGGCAGTAGGTGGAGGATGATCTACTTATGGTATCAGATGGTCACAGGCATTACACAGAGGAGTGGACACTAGACTCTGCGTGCTCACATCACTACACACCACACAGGTCTTGGTTTGCGACATACACCAAGATAGATGAGAGATCAGTGACTCTAGGTGACAATCATCCTTGCAAGGTGGCTGGAATAGGGACAGTCAGGGTGAGGATGTTTGATGGGATTGTGAAGACATTGACAAATGTAAAGCACGTCCCGGAGCTGGAAAAGAATCTGGTGTCACTAGGCTACTTGGAGCGCAGTAGATACAGCTTCAGCAGTAGGGCTAGAAGCGGAGTATTAAACATCTCCAATGGAGCTATGGTGGTGATGAGAGGTAGGAGGTTGGACAATAAACTCTATCGCATGGAGGGATCTGTGGTGACCGGAGAGTCTGATGCAGCAACTGCAGCACAGGACCAGAAGGGGGCTTACAGGATGTGGCACTACCACCTAGGCCACATGGGTGACAAGGGGCTGAGGGAGTTGAGCAGGAGAGGACTCATCTCTGATCTGGAAAATGGTGCTACAGGGAAGATCTGTGAGCCTTGCCAGATGGGAAAGCAGAGGAGAGTTCAGTTCAACATCAGTACAACCCGCAGTGCAGCCCCTCTGGAGTTAGTACACACGGACGTGTGGGGACCAACCCCAGTTTCAGCTAGGAATGGGGCCAGATACTTCATGACCCTGATTGATGATTTCTCAAAAAAACTCTGGATTTACTTCATGAGAGAGAAGTCAGAGGTCTTCACTAAGTTCAAGATCTGGAGAGCTGAGGTGGAGAAAAGCAAGGGAGGAGCGTGAAGTGTCTGAGGTCAGACAATGGCGGGGAGTACACCAGTAGAGAGTTTCAGGATTACTGTGAGGAGTGTGGGATTAGGAGATACTTATCAGTTAAGGAGACTCCACAGCAGAATGGGGTGGCCGAGAGGATGAACAGAACACTTCTGGAAAAGACACGATGCATGAGGCTGCAGGCAGGGCTTCCAAAGGCATTCTGGGTTGACACAGTTGACGTAGTGGGTTACTTGGTCAATCGGTCACCTCACACCAGGTTGGATGGCAGGCTTCCAGAGGAGGTGTGGTCTGGAGGACAGTTGGGCTGGGCCATCTATAGGTATTTGGGTGCACGGCCTATGTGCACATTGGAGCTGGTGAGTGGAGTAAGCTAAACACCAGATCATGCAAGACGATGTTTTTAGGCTATTCACGAGGAGTTAAGGGATACAGGCTGTGGGATCTCTTGAAAAAGAAGGTCGTCATTAGTCGGGATGTGACTTTTGATGAGGAGTCAGTCCTACGGAGGCGAGCAGGCATGGAGGAGTAGCAGGAGTAGGAGGTCCAGCAGGGCGTTGCTGGACGGCTTACCTCTTTGATTTTGCCTCTTGCCGGTACTATTAGAGGACATGACATTCAGGTGGAGCACCTACCTAAGGTGTCTCCACAGGTGGAGAGGACTCAAACAGATGATCGAGGTAGAGAGGTCCAGCAGGAGCGAGCTGGATCGAGGACTGATATCGGTGTTACTCTACACAAGCCCAAGAGGACCATCAGGCAATCGGACCAATATGGCTTCGAGGAGATGCTGTCATATGCCCTGGTGACAGTGAATGGAGACCCATATACATATAAGGAGGCTATTGAGAGCCAGGGCAGAGAGCGGTGGGTCCAGACGATGTTCGAGGAGATGCAGTCTCTCCACCAGAACCAGACGTGGCAATTGGTGCAGTTGCCATAGGGGAAGAGGCCCATTGGCTACAAATGGGTCTACAGTCACAAGGAAGGGCCTTCAAAACAAGGAGGTATCAGATTCAAGGTGAGGTTAGTGGCCAAGGGATACTCCCAGAAGGAAGGCATCGACTTCAGTGAGGTCTTCTCTCCCGTCATCAGACATACTTCCATCAGAGTGTTGCTGAGCATTGTAGCAGCTCAGGATTTAGAGCTGGAGCAGATGAATGTCAAGACGGCATTCCTCCATGGGCATTTGGAGGAGAAGATTTACATGGAGCAGCCACCCAGTTTCAGGGATCCAGGATCAGAGGGAAAGGTTTGTTTGTTGCAGAAGTCACTGTACGGGCTGAAGCAGTCGCCGAGGCAATGGTACAAGCAGTTCGACTCCTATGTGCACAGTATTGGACTTTCCAGGTGTGAGTTTGATCCCTGTGTTTATGTTTAGTCTCTTGAGGATGGTTCTAGGGTGTTCCTACTCTTGTATGTGGATGACATGCTTATAGCATGCAAGAGTAGGAAGGTTGTGCAGGATCTGAAGGCATCTTATCTCGGGAGTTTGAGATGAAGGATTGGGCCCTGCAAGGAAGATCCTAGGCATGAAGATTTTCAGAGACCGAGCCCGGAGGGTGCTGCATCTATCTCAGGGGGGCTACATACAGAAGGTCTTAGAGAGGTTCGGGATGAAGGGAGCAAAGCGATGGAGCTGCCACTTGCCGGTCACTTCAGACTCTCGAAGACCATGGCACCACAGACTGTGGTGGAGGCTCAGGAGATGGAGACGGTTCCTTATGCTTCATGAGTTTGGAGCTTGATGTATGCGATGGTCTATTGTAGGCCAGACATCGCTCATGCAGTGAGTCAGGTTAGCAGGTTCATGGCGCAGCCTGGCAGGGAGCACTGGAGAGCTCTGAAGTGGATATTTAGATACCTGGCGGGTTCAGTTGGAGTTGGCATCTACTACGAACAGCGAGGAGGTGCAGTGGGATACTCTGACATGTCCAGGGAGGCTCAGGGGCAGATTGGCGGTTATATAGATGCAGACTTCGATGGAGATGTGGATACCCGGAGGTCTATGACAGGCTTCATCTTTAGCCTGTATGGAGGTCCTATTTCTTGGAGATCGAGTCTGCAGCCTATCACAGCCCTATCCACTACAGAGGCAGAGTACATCGGGCTGACAGAAGTAGCTAAGGAGGCAATTTGGCTGAAGGGTTTGTTGACGGAGATGGGCCTTACTCAGGAGGTGATTAGAGTGCACTGTGACAGCCAGAGTGCACTTCTATTAGCACAGAACTCAGTCTATCATGCAAAAACAAAGCACATCGACATTCGGTATCATCGGATCAGAGAGCTTGTGGAGGATGGCGAGGTAGAGCTGGTAAAGGTACACACCAAGGAGAACCCAGCTGATGCACTTACGAAGGTACTTCCATGGGACAGCTTTCAGAGATGTGTTGAGCTGATTCGGCTGATGGACAGTGTGGAGCTGGTTGAGGCCTTGGGACACCAAGGTGGAGATTATTGTGATCCAGGTGGTGTGCCCAAGGCCCAGGGGATCAAGGCTAAGGCCAAGGTCCATCATTCATGAGGGCTTCATGGAGGCTTTAGGGCTAGTTGGGCCCTAGGTTGAAAGGCTGTGGGCCATTCGAATTCTTGAGGTCTAGGTTATATGGGCCTCAAGGGACCAACTCTTTATGGGCCAGGTCTGGGCCCAGGATAGGTGAGATTAGGTCGAGTCATGGGTGTACATGGGCTTGGGTTAACCTAATCTCCCATAGAGTTGGTCAAGGGAGTTTTGGGTTTGGGTCACTTGACCCTGTGTTTATATATACATGCACTATATAGGTTTGATTAAGCCAAGAAATACGAAAACCCTTTCTCCCAAGTCTCTCTCTCTCTTCTCCCTCTCTCTTCAGCTATTCTGCACGCCCCAGGAGCAAGAAACCCTAGGGTTTCTTGCCGCCAGGTCCATAGAAGGCAGGAAAAGCAGGGGAGGCGCTAGGGTTTTGAGCCCCTCCCCCTTTGTGCCACCAACCATATTGCCTCTCTCTCTCTTGCAGCCATCCAAATATCAGGTCCAGGACTTAGAATCTCTTGCTACGAGGTTGGTACAAGTTTCTCTCAGATCTGGAGTTGATCTGAGGTCGTTTGTGGCGCGAGTGAGATCTCCATCAATAGTCTACAGGAAAGGCTGCAGTAGGACAGATCTACAAGGTCTGGTTCTATCTACCTTCTTCCCTATCTAGAATATCTCGATTTGAGATCTACAAATTGGAAGACCTCGGTCCAGGCCTGATCTGGTTGGGTGTCAGATCTTGAATTTTTTAGAGGTGATCTTAGAGGTGTTCTTCATCTGGAACGAAAGGCTGACGAAGAAGATAGCAACCAGGCTGATTTCGTCAAAGGCCTTCGATCGAGTCCAGAAGTCTCCAGATTTGTTTGTTGCTGGTTCTGTTGCACCCAAGGTCCGTGGGAGGAGCCGGGATCATGCTCCAACAAGTTTAACCCTGAGTTGTCCTAAACACAGAGGTCAAAAGGATGAATTATATAGTAACCATATTCACGTAGGTTCTGAGTGTTGCGATTGCGACCATTCGACCTATCCGGTCGTTGGATACTATTGCTAGATGGTCACTTCGATTAGTACAGGAATTGATTCCTGTGCTACCGACTTAGGTTCAAACCTGTGGGGTCACACACATTAGAGGTTCCTATCTGATCTGATGGCTGATGAAGAGTCCTAATGCTCGTGGACTATGAGTCCTACATGTCTGGGACTCTTTGATCGAGAATCAAGATTCTCTGATCATGAGTCCCACACCTTTTGGGTACCGGGGTCAAGAGTCCCACTGGTTTGGAACTCTTCGATCAGGATTACATATCGATGAATTCTGATGCCCGATTACCCATCGAATTTGGACTCAATATTTATGAGAGATTTAATTAGTGATTTGATCGCTAATTAACTCAATTTGATTGAGTAATTATTTTTGGATCAAGTCCAATTGAATTGGATTCAGTTGGGTTTGACCCGATTAGGTTAAGAGTTGACCTAATCGTCGAGATGGTTTGGTCCCTGATATGATTAGGGGTTGGGCTTAATCAATTTTGATTTGATTAGGATTTTATTAAGCCTAATTAAGTCTAATTAAGTTGGGTTTAAATTAGTCTAATTGGGCCTAACTTATTTGGTTCAATTAGGATGGTTTAAATAATGAAACCACCTTGACCCATTCTCCTTGCGCCACCTCACTTCCACTGCGCCCTTTTGAATTCACGAGAAGGAAGTTCTCATGAATTTTTCCTCATGCAAAGCCCTCCTCATGCCCTACTTTAATGCACCATATGAGTGGATAAGGATGATTGGTTGGCCATTCAAATTCAAAATAAAGTTTGAATTTGAATGAGCAACCAATCTTAGCGCCTTGCCCTTATCCTCTTTTAACGCCCCATTTATTACACGAGAAAATATTTCTCATGAAATCACTCATGCACAAATTAAGCCATGCCCTCCTCTTCTCACGCCCTTAGTGGATAGGAATAAATTGATTTCCATTTGAATTCAAAATTTGATTTGAATTCAAATATGCAATTACTCATCTTTATCTTCTCACGTGGATAAGACGATCCGCAGAGGCCAGACACGCTGTGTGGCTGCATCACGATGATCAGACTCTCCCGACGGTGATTAGATTCGGCGATCTACTATCTGCACAAAGGTATTGTATTCTGAACACATTACAGTAAAGTGTTTACTGTTCAAATTCGAATTTCAAATTTAAATGCATGCATGCTATATATCATATTTAGATCCTAGTATAGGATAAATTTATGTTAATTAATTAGATTAATTAATATTTTTCTACTATAAAATTATAATTTTGAAAAAGTTTTAAAATTATCATTTTACCCCTGCACTGAATTTCCCCATAGTTTGAGGATGCTCAGCTGGAGGATATGCTTCAAGTGTTGAACAAGTCCTTCGGCACTCCCAACAATATTGAGCAACATAAGACTAGTTGTACCATCTTCAACATCTGCATAAGGGAGGAGGCGTCGATCACCGATCATGTATTGTACATGATCGAACAGATCGAGCACCTAAGCAAACTCAACTTTTTCTTGCATGAACAACCTAGGCAAGATGTGATTCTGAATTCTCAGCTAAAGTCCTATCTACTATTTCTCAGTCATTATAGAATGACGAAGTCTGTAATCAACTACCATGATTTGTTGAAGTTGCTACAGACTTTTGAGAAGAATCACCAACTCCACGAGGAGATGGTGAATGTAGTGAGAGGATCCTCGGTGGGGCATCATCCCTTTAGGAAAGGGAAGAAGAAAAATAAAAATAAAAAGGTGCAACATGCTGGGGATCAAACCAAGAAGTCCAAGTCTAAGTTTGACCAAAGTTAGGCAAATACTTCTATTGTATGAAGCAAGATCATTGAAAAAGGAACTATCCTCAGTACAAAGCTTCTCTTTATCCGAACAGGCCAAATAAGAAGCAAGCTATTGTTGGGCAATGTAATTATATGATAACACCTTGCAACTTCTCTATTTGTGATACTATGATCTGGATATTAGATACTGATAATCTTATTAATATTTATAATCCATTATAGAGACTTTAGGTCAGTTGAAAATTTGAGGACGATGAGAGATTTCTGAACGTTGGAGATGGAAGATCAGTTCTAGTTCTAGCTTTAGGAATTATCAAGCTTGTATTCAATTTTCATATTGTTGTTCTTAGTGATTGTCACTTTTGTCCTTCATTTCTATTGAATATAATTTCTATAGGCCTTTTGACAAAAAAAATTATGAGATTTTCATAAAGAAAAGTTCTTGTGATATCATTTTGAATGATGTTACTATGATGAATGGATAATTAAATAACGGCATTTATATTATATCATGGCCTAATGTAATGTACACATCGAATAAACATCTTAAGAGAGATAATATCATGGATGCCTACCTTTGGCATTGTGAGCTGGGTCATATTAACAAGAACAGGATGAACAGGTTGACCCAAGAGGGAATCATCGAAGTCAATGATTGTGAATCATTACCTACCTGTAAGTCTTATCTTCTTGAAAAGATGACTAAGTCATCTTTTACTAAAAAAGATGGACAAGCCCGTGATGTTCTAGGTCTAATACTTACTGATGTATGTGAACCCATGAATACTAGTGCCAGAGGTAGATATCATATTTTATTATGTTGACAGATGACTTATCTAGGTATGGATATGTCTACTTGATGAAACATAAATCAGAATCATTTGAAATGTTCAAACAATTCCATAATGAGATAGAGAAACAAACTAAGAAGAGTATTAAAACTCTTCGATCTGACCGAACGGGTGAATATCTCTCCAGCAAGTTTGACATATCTAGAAGAGAATGAAATTCTCTCTCAATGGACCTCTCCTGAGATGCCACAGCATAATGGTATGTCTGAAAGGAGGAATCAAATCTTGTTCGATATGATTCGATCCATGATGGGCTTTGCTAGTCTGTCGATCTTCGTTTGGAGATGTGCACTCGAGTTGGCTTGCTATGTATTTAATAAGATTCTGAGTAAGTCTGTGAGCCAAATACCATATAAGATATGAATAGAGCATAAGCTGGTTCTCTCATACCTTAGGATCTGGGGGTGTCCAGCTTATGTCAAGTATTTAATTATAGACAAGCCCGACCTAGGTCTGACAAGTGTATATTCATAGGGTACCCAAAAGAAACTAAGGGATATTATTTCTATCTTATTGATGAACAAAAGGTGTTCGTCAGCCTTAAGGCAATCTTTTTAGAAAAGAAGTTCTTTGGTGAAGGAACTAATGCCTTTAAAGTTGAATTTGGTGAAGTTCGATAGGTAGTGTACCGATACAATCTAGCGAACTTATAGAACAGGATTTGATTGGATCAACCCTGAGCTCATTGTAGATGTATCATTAAGAAGATTCGATAGAGTATTGCGTCAGTCAGACAGATACTATGGTTTCTTGATTCAGGATGGTGATCCAATTGAACTCAATGTGAACAATAACGATCCGATCACCTATATGGATGCAATGTAGAGATCCAACTGTTGGAATGCGTAGGCGATTTCATGCATGTATTTTGAAATTTTTTTGAATAAATTATAATGAAAGATAATTAGATTAATCAAATTAATCTAACATGCATATGATCTAATCATCAAATCAACCTACTCTAGGATCTATGACCTGTTATGTTGCATATAAAATCTAAAAAATACAGAAGATAAAATCAGCATGCATGTATATGAGCAGTAGATCATATCTACTTCTAATCTGAGTTTAGAACTCGATACATGAGTGCGGATCGATGATCTTCACTACTGAGAGACATGGTAGAGAGGATCCTTGCTGGTTGCTTATAGCCGCACATGCGTCCAGTCTCTACAAAAAATCCACTCGAAGCCCCGATCTGATCGATCTTCTCGGGAGTGCTAGCTCACGTGAAGACCTTCTTCTTGATCGATCTGGATCTTTTCTTTAAATCTTTGGAACCTTTCTAGAAGTTAAAAAAACTTTTGGAAGAGATGAAAAGGTAAAAAAAGATGGAGAAAAAAATAATTTTCTTTTAATTTATTCTCTCTTCCCAAACCCTTAGAATCAAAAATCTGAAATTCAGATTTTTGCACACACCCCAAGAGAGAGGACCCTCCTCTCTATTTTTCACACCATGAACCATGCTCAAACTTTCACCACATGAAGAGCTCTCATTTGGTATCTTACACATATAAAAGAAACCACAAAAGCCCCTTTTATAGGCATGTAAAAAGGTGGGGTGAAGAGTCCTAGTGATCCTGGACTCCTACAAGATTCCATCTCCCTTTACAATTCCACGTCCCAAAATATGCCAAAAAATATGGGATGCCCCTTTCCATATTTTTTTACAGTAAATCCCAATAGAGCTTCTACAAAAAATTATTAGATGTGTGCCCTAGATGCCAGATTGGCTGACATATTTCTGTACAAATCTAAGGGCAAATTTATAATTTTGACTATAAATCAATAAATGGGTTATTCTTCTATCACATTGTATACATTGTGTCTGTGATACATCTTTTGAGTTAGTAGAAATATCAATTCATATCTTCAAGAGTTAAAAATTTAACGCATGAATTTACATAACTAACTCATAAACAGCTCCTGACCATAGGATCATCACGAGGATGGTGATCGATCTGAAAGGTTGGTGTACGATCACTTCTTTAGGATAGATGTGTCTTGAGTCTATGGTGTGGAGACATCGAAGCAAGAGTACAGATATTTGTTGAGAATGAAAGTACTGAGCATGACTATATCAAGCAGTCATAAGAAAGTCTACCTTCTCGTTGATGACTAGCTCGATGCTGCAGTTGTGTGTCTAGTTCTTTGACCTGAGATGCATCGATAGTTCACCTTGAGTATGTTATAGTTTAACTACACCATAACTCAGTCTCCTAGCCATTCGAAACTCTGAGATATATGTTGGCTGTAGCATATTCATTGTAGGAACCAGATCGTACCAAGATGGGATCTATCAACCTCGGTAGATGAGAGGAGTAGTCCTATGATGATCGAAAGATCGAGTCCTTAAGCCCATGGCCATGACAGAATGAAATAATGGAAAAGAGTTTTCCATTGAGGTTTTACATTGGACTCAGATCGATCGATTGATTCATATGACTGATGTTAGGTTTGACGAGTTCACCTTAACCCTAATTTAGTTGGGACTCATGATAGAGAAACTCAATCACACAGGTAGCTGCACCGAGAGGTTCATCTTCAATTCTAATGGATTGCAACCATATACTGCAAGGTGTCACTGGTGGATTTTGGGAGCAATTAGAATGATCTTGATGATCGATCATTCTAATTGTCTGAATCAGAAGAGTTCTGGTCCATCGAAAGGAGTTTCGATGATGTCGATGATGAGATCACGACATGTCTCATTACTATACAGAATTGAACCTAACTGGGCCACACTAACAAGGGTTAGGATCTGGATGTCATCAATTGGGCTAGCCCAATTGATTTGGATTAGATCCAATTAGGTTCAAGAAAATCGTGCTAGCACACAATTGAGCCTAACTTTCTCCTCGTATAATCTTTTCTATCTCGACTGAGCCAAATGTGATTTGACTCACCCAGAGAATCTTGAGAAGGTTTCTCTCAGTCTAAATGAAGCTTGTCCATCTCAGAAAAGGCTTGTCTTAATTTATGAGATGAATTTAAGACAAGCACCTGCTAATTCCTGTCACCTGCCAATTTTATTTTAGGACATCAGTCAAAAGTTGACATATGGGTCTTAAATTGAAGGCCACTTAGCAAGAGCTCATTAGAAGATTTTTGTGGAGTGTCCACATGCCAAATCAGCATCAAATTAAGTGCCATAATCAAATTATGGCGTGAGCCCAATTGGATAAATAGGGCGCCCCAAGTGGATAAGGATGGAAGTTGATTTGATCAACATGGACTCTTTGGCGCCAACATGATTGTTTTTATCCAATATTGGTGCCAACTCTTGGAGAGAGGCTTGGGTTCTTATCTGATGTGATCAGATGATATCACTCCATCAATCAAAATTTTTTCAGATTTAAATAGAATTTTTTGATTGATCGAATGATGTGGCACTGCGCAACACAACAGGGTCTATATAAACCCTATCTGCGCCTAGGGTTTAAGAGATTGTGCCAAACCTATCAAAGCTGCAGCCCCCTTTCCTCTTCTCCACATGCCATCTAAAGTCCTCCCTCCCCTCTTCATGCCCAAGGAGTTGGGCATCCATCTGATGCAAGATCAAGGTGTGGTGATGCCTTGAATAGGAAGGCTGCAGGAGTTCTTCGACAAGCTGCTGCTCCAACTTTAGGAAGACTTTTGAAGATCTTTCTAATCAGATTTAGTTCTAATTTTTGGAGCAAAAATTTATAAGGAGAAGATGATCTAGGTCCTACCCAAGTGGATATTGGTAGAGGCCAGACGATTGCATGGCTAAATCAGAACCTCAGGCTTGCGGCGATCATCTACAGGGTAATGAGATTACCCTTGAGGTATTTCATATTTTCTCATGCTTTTAATAAAATTAGATAATATTAGATAATAAAATTAGATCTAAAGATTTAGATATGAAATAAATATAGGATAAAAAATTTTTAAATTATTTCATTCCAGATTTGATGAAATCTGGAAGATCCTACAAGAAAAAAGGTAATTTTTCCTTCAACTGGTATCAGAGCCAGGTTCATGGCTCAGTTTCAGATCTAATTTAGATCTGATTTTAATTTTAATTTATCTGATATTAAATAATTTCAGATGTCACATCAGATGTAATAGGATCTAAAATTAAAATATTTAAAATTAAATCTGAGAAGATCTAACATGCATGAGATGCATGACTAGACTAGGAATAGTTTGATCTATGAATAGTCTTGTAAGTTTATATTTTAATGAGATTAAAATATAATTTAAATCTAATTTATTCTTTATTTTTTGATGATATAAATATTATATTCAGATCAAAAATAGAAAATAAAAATTTGGATAATACATTAGATTGATCTGTTGCATGCCTAGACTAGTTGTAAATTTTTCAAGTAACTGTCTAGAATAAATTTTATATTGAATAATTTAATTTAAATTTTATTTTTTAGATATTACATATGATATATTAAATCTAAAAGTATGTTAATTAGATCAATTTTTGATACATGAGATGTATGCAAAGCATGTATTAGTTAGATCTTAAATTGTATATGTGATATGTAAATTTAGATCTAACTAGTTTGTAGTTAAATTTATATTTTTGATTAAGGTGTTCCTCATGGCCGTCTGGTCATAAAAATAAAGTAGGATTTAAAAGCCCTCTCCTCCCATTCAATGGGTGTTCTTATGACGTGTAGGGGTGCTGTGCGTTCATCCTTAATCAGAAATCAAAACTTACTTTTCTGCAAAACCCTAGATCCTGAAACCCTAGGATTTATTTTACATATTTTGTTTATGAACCCAAGACTTAATTAATGAATTAAGCTTATGAAATTAAATTAGATCTAAAATTGAGAATTTCAGATCTAAGTCATTTTCATAAAATTGGGTTCAGACTTGGGTAGCTCAATTAGGCCTAGCGATTGATCAAACCGAAACAACAGTTGGTTAGGTGGGATCATGAAAGCTAATAATTGATCAGCCTAATAGGATTAAGTCTGGGTCAAGGTTGAATCATATTTAGATGTGACTCGATCAAGTTAAGACCTAATTTGGCTCAGTGGTTAGAGCCTGGATTGTAGGCTAACTCAATTAGTTCTGGTTCGATAATTTGATGTCTAAGGTAAGTTGGGCAGATACGACCGACCGATTTTTAATTGGGAGCTACTCGACTCGAATGCGTTCTTGTCGAGTTAATGGCATATCCCTTCCATCGGTCTCACTTACCTGGCCATATGTGTCGACCCAGTTCTGATTTGAGGTGGCTAACAATTCGAGCTAACCCATGCCACTAGGTTAGTCATAATTGTTATGACTATGTCAAGCCAAGTTTAAAAAGACCTAAATCAAATCTTTCTAAGAAAATATTAAGTCTAGGTCTTCCACCATTGTGGATGTGCGGACCCTTCCCGAGGTTGATTGTTCTTGGCTGGATACAGTGGCTCAGTTGCACCAGAAAGACGCAACCATATCCATTAGGTATTGGATGCTACGAATTAGTAGATGGGCTGGGCTCAATATTTCGGATACGATGAGGGACCCAATCAGGAATCTAGTTTGTGCAAATTGTGGGTTTGACTTAACTAAGGATTGGAGCAATATTTCGGGCACGGTGAGCTTCATGAATTAGAGACCAAGTTTTGGGTGCACCATGATTAGAGAATTATTGGACAAGAGTTGTCTACTCATCAGTTCACCCATCACCAATAACTGTTAGGTGAGGTGATGAAACAGTCGGTGAGACCGCACCACCCACTAGAGATCACTGATCATAGAGATTTTCATATCTCTACCAAGGGAGTGTAGGGATCTGAGAAAAGAGTGGGAGCCTAATTTGTTTAAAAATGAAATCTCTAAACAAATTGGTTAAGTCTGATTACAAAATCTAACTAGAAACTGTTGACTCTCTACAAGAAACATGTCTGCGTCCAACCCCCTGACCAAAATACTAGACACCCATAAATTGACTGGACCTAATTTCAAGGACTGGTTAAGAAACTACAGAATTATTCTGAGTTTCAAAAAATTGACCCATGTCTTGGACCAAGACCCACCTGCCATGCCAGCACGTCTGACTATTGAATAGAGAGCGTCTCTGAAAAAGTGGATGGATGATGATAACAAAGCAAGGTACTACATGTTGGGTGCAATGTCTGATGACTTGCAGCGCCAACATGAGAATATTATGACTACCCACCAAATGTTGGCTCACCTACAAGAGTTGTTTGGTGAACAAAGTCGCATAGCCAAATATCAAGTCTGCCAAAGACTTTTTAAGGCTAAAATGCATGATGGGCAGTCAGTCCAAGATCATTGTTTGACAATGATCAAGGATCTTGAGGAGCTTGAGAAGCTCGATATCATCTTAGAAAAGAATTTTCAGATTGATGTGATCCTTCAGTCCTTGTCCGATGCATATAGTCAGTTCATCATGAACTTTCATATGCATAAGATACAGTGTACCTTGGTTGAGTTAATGAACATATTGGTTACAGCTGAGCTTTCTTTGAAGAGTTCAAAAGGCTCAATCCTTACTGTGGAGTGGACTTCTTCCAAGAGAAAGTCTTTTGGAAAGAAGAAAAAGTCTGCGAAGAAGCAGAAGGTGGATGGGAAGAAGAAGAAGACAGAGCCGAAGAAGAAGGCTGCTGAAAAAGAAAAATATTTCACTACCAATCAGACGGCCATTGGAATCGAAACTGTCCTCAGTACTTGGCCACCCTGAAGAACAAGAAGGATGGTCCTTCTGGAGGTATGCTCATTTTAGAATCTAATCTTACGATTTCTTCTGCATCCAGTTGGGTGCTTGACTCTGGTTCTAGTGCTCATTGTGCACTTTTATGCAGAATCTTGAGGAGAGCAGGAGGCTGAGGGATGGAAAGATGATCCTACGCATCAGAAATGGAGCAAGAGTTGCTGCTGTGGCCGTAGGAACCTATCCTCTGCGATTATCGTTAGGATTAGATTTAGTTCTTAGAGATTGTTATTATGTGCCTGCAGCAAGCAGAAATTTGATTTCTGTTTCATGTTTAGCACAAGAAGGCTATGTGATTAGCTTTCATAAGGACCATTGTAACATATTTTTTGAAAATAATAAAGTTGTAAATGGTTTTCTTATTAACTGTCTCTATCAGCTACATATTGATGTATTTGTATTTAATATCGATCAAAATGTGAATGCCATAGGAATTAAAAGGCCTAGAGATAGTCTAAATGATAGGTATCTATGGCACCTAAGGCTAGGTCATATAGCGGAAGACAGGGTTAACAAATTGGAGAAATCCGAGCTGTTGAGTCCGTTGACTTTCGAGTCATATTCAGTTTGTGAATCATGTCTTCAAGGCAAAATGATCAAGCTCCTTTTTGTGAGACATGGGAAAAGGGCCACAGACCTACTTGCCCTAGTACATACAGATGTGTGCGGCCCATTTGATGTACTGGCTAGAGGCGACTATGTCTACTTCATCATCTTTACCGATGATATGTCTAGGTATGGATATGTGTTTCTAATGAAACATAAGTCTGAAACCTTTGAAAGGTTCAAAGAATTCAGACATGAAGTAGAAAAATAAATAAAAAAGCCCATTAAGGTTCTTCGATCAGATCGGGAAGGTGAATACCTTAGTCAGAAGTTCTAGACTATCTTAAGGACAATGGCATAGTCTCTCAATAGACTCCACCTGGAACGCCACAACTCAATGGGATTTCAGAATGGAGAAATCGGACCCTATTAGATATGGTCCATTCCATGATGAGCTTCACGGACTTCCCTGAGTTTCTTTGGGGATATTGTCTCATGACAGCAATATATGTATTGAAAAGGATTCCCTCTAAAACCATTCCTACCATACCGTATGAGATATGGCATGGTAAGAAGCCAAGTCTGAGTCATCTCAGAATTTGGGGTTGTCTGGCTCATGTCAAGAGACAGCAGGCGGACAAGTTAGAGTTCAGGTCTTTTAGAGCTCGATTCATAGGATATTCTAAAGAGTCATTAGGATACTATTTCTATATTCCAGAAGACCACAATGTGATTGTGAGTCGAAATACTATTTTTCTTGAAAAATAGTTTATTCAAGATGGTGGCATCGGAAGAATAATTAAGCTCAAAGAGAATGTCTCTCAAGAGCAACGAGCTAAAGAACCTGAGGAACCAAATCAATCAGAACCAGTCCTAATACAATCTCTTCCACCTGGTAGATCGACTAGGGTTTTCATCCTCCTAAAAGGTACTTAGGTACTATACAAGAGGATATAGAGAAAATTTCCTAATGAAAAATGGGGCTCATGGTGATGACCCCAAGACCTATGATGAGGCGATATCAGATATCGACTCTGAGAAATGGTTAGAGGCAATGAGATCAGAAATTGACTCGATGCACTCAAACCAAGTTTGGACCTTGGTAGATCCACCTGAAGGTATTGTACCTCTTAGGTGTAAATAGATCTTCAAGAAAAAGATAGGTGCAGATGGGAATATAGAGACATTCAAGGCTAGGCTCGCAGCGAAAGGTTATAGTCAGCACGAAGGCATTGACTATCAGGATACCTTTTCATTCGTAGCCATGCTAAAATCCATCCGCACATTACTTGCTGTTGCAGCCTATTTCGATTATGAAATATGACAGATGGACGTGAAATCAATGTTCTTAAATGGACATCTTAAGGAAGATATCTATATGGAACAGCCACTTGGTTTCACATCCAGTGATAATGATCACAAGGTCTGCAAGCTGCAAAGGTCCATTTATAGACTTAAACAAGCATCTCAGAGCTAGAATACTCATTTCGATGATGTGATCAAAATATTTATTTTCATCAAGAACGAGAAGGAAACATGTGTATTCAAAAAGGTCAGTGGGAGCGCAGTTGTCTTCCTCGTATTGTACGTAGATGACATCCTCCTAATTGGGAATGACATTCCCATGTTGACCTCAGTCAAAGTATGGTTGTCTAAGGAGTTCTCTATGAAAGATCTAGGAGAGGCATCCTTTATACTGGGTATTAAGGTCTATAAAGATAGACCAAATAGGATGCTGGGACTTTCATAGAAGATGTACATAGAGGAGGTGCTAAAAAGGTTTAGCATGGAAAATTCCAAAAGAGTTTAGTACCTTTTAGACATGGCATTCATCTCTCCAAGAAGATGTGCCCTAGCACACCTGAGGAGATTGAACGCATGAGCAAAATCTCTTATGCTTCGACAATAGGGAGCCTCATGTATGCCATGCTATGTACACGATCTGATATAGCCCATGCTGTGAGTGTCACAAGCAGATATCAGTCGAATCCAGTCGAAGAGCACTGGACTTCTGTGAAATATATCCTTAAGTACTTGAGAAGGACTAAGGATATGTTTCTAGTCTTTGAGAATGGAGAACTCCAGATTCAAAGATATACCGACTCAGACTTTATATCTGATATAGATGATCGAAAGTTGATATCTGGGAGTTTATTCATTTGCAATGATGGTATAGTTAGCTGGAAGAGTTTCAAGCAGATGGTGATTGCTGATTCCACCATGAAGGCAGAGTATATTGCTGCATCGGAAGCTACGAAGGAGGCATTCTGGTACAAAAGTTTACCACAGAGTTTGGAGTAATGTCATCGGATACCATCCCTCTTTACTGCAATAATAATGGTGCCATAGCCCTAGCTAAGGAGCCAAGGTCTCACCAGAAGTCCAAGTATATCGAGCGATGATTCCATCTAATCCATGATTACCTCAAAAAAGGTTATGTTGAGGTTAAGAGAGTCGACTCCACAGACAATGTGGCAGACCCACTGATAAAGCCATTAGGCCAGCAAAAGATCGAAGCCCACCTTGAGAAGATGGGACTTAGATATGTAGCCAATTGGCATTAGGTCAAGTGGGAGTTTGTTAGATGTGTGCCCTAAATGTCAGATTGGCTGACACATTTCTGTACAAATCTAAGGATAAATTATAATTTTAACTATAAATTAATAAATAGATTATTCTTCTATCACATTGTGTACATTGTGTCTGTGATACATCCTTTGAGTTAGTAAGAATGTCAATTCATATTTTCAAGAGTTGAAAATTTAAGGCATGAATTTACATAACTAACTCATAAACAGCTCCTGACCATAGGATCATCACGAGGATGGTGATCGATCTGGAAGGTTGGTGTACAATCACTTCCTTAGGGTAGATGTATCTTGAGTCTATGGTGTAGAGACACCGAAGCGAGAGTACAGGTGTTCGTTGAGAATGAGAGTATTGAGCATGACCATATCAAGCGTCATAAGGAAGTCTACCTTCTCGTCGATGACTAGCTCGATGCTGCAGTTGTGTGTCTAGTTCTTTGACCTGAGGTGCATCGAAAGTTCACCTTGAGTGTGTTATAGTTTGACTACACTATAACTCGATCTTTTGGCCATTCGGAACCCTGAGGTATATGTTGGCTATAGCATATTTATTATAGGAACCAGATCGCACCAAGATAGGATCGATCAACCTCGGTAGATGAGAGGAGTAGTCCTATGATGATCGAAAGATCGAGCCCTTAAGACCATGGCCATGGCAGAGTGAAATAATAGAAAAGTGTTTTCCATTGGGGTTTCACATTGGACTCGAATCGATCGATTGATTCATATGACTGATGTTGGGTTTGATGAGTTCACCTTAACCCTAATTCAGTTGGGACTCATGATAAAGGAACTCAATCACACAGGTAGCTGCATCGAGAGGTTCGTTTTCAGTTCTGATGGATTGCCACCATATACTACTAGGTGTCACTGATGGATTTTGAGAGCAATTAGAATGATCTTGATGATCGATCATTCTAATTGTCTGAATCAGAAGAGTTCTGATCTATCGAAAGGAGTTTCGATGATGTCGATGATGAGATCACGACATATCTCATTACCATACAGAATTGAACCTAACTAGGTCACACTAACAAGGGTTAGGATTTGGATGTCATCAATTGGGCTAGTCCAATTGATTTGGATTAGATCCAATTAGGTTCAAGAAAATCGTGCTAGCACACGATTGAGCCTAACTTTCTCCTCGTGTAATCTTTTCTATCTCGACTGAGCCAAATGTGATTTGACTCATCTAGAGAATCTTGAGAAGATTTTTCTCAGTCTAAATGAAGCTTGTCTAGCTTAGAAAATACTTGTCTTAATTCATAAGATGAATTTAAGACAAGCACCTGCTAATTCCTATCACCTGCCAATTTCATTTTAGGACATCAGTCAAAAGTTGACATATGGGTCTTAAATTGAAGGCCACTTAGCAAGAGCTCATTGGAAGATTTTTATGGAGTGTCCACATGCCAAATCAGCATCAAATTAGGCACCATAATCAAATTATGGCATGAGCCAATTGGATAAAGAGGGTGCCCCAAGTGGATAAGGATGGAAGTTAATTTGATCAACATGGACTCTTTGGTGCCAACATGATTGTGCTTATCCAATGTTGGTGCCAACTCTTGGAGAGAGGCTTGGGTTCTTATCTGATATGATCAGATGACATCACTCCATCAATCAAAATTTTTTCAGATTTAAATAGAATTTTTTGATTGGTCGAATGATGTGGCACTGCGCAGCATAGCAGGGTCTATATAAACCTTGTCTGCATCTAGGGTTTAAGAGATTGTGCCAAACCCATCAAAGCTGCGACCCCCTTTCCTCTTCTCTATATCCCATCTGAAGTCCTCCCTCCCCTCTTCATGCCCAAGGAGTTGGGCATCCATCTGATGCAAGATCAAGGTGTGGTGATGCCTTGAACAGGAAGGCTGCAGGAGTTCTTCGACAAGCTGCTGCTCCAACTTCAGGAAGACTTTTGAAGATCTTCCTATTCAGATTTAGTTCTAATTTTTGGAGCAGAGATTTGCGAGGAGAAGATGATCCAGGTCCTGTCGAGTGGATATTGGTAGAGGCCAGGCGATTGCGTGGCTAAATCAGAACCTCAGGCTTGCTGCGATCATCTACAGGGTAATCAGATTATCCTTGAGGTATTTCATATTTTCTCATATTTTTAGATTTATTTTAAAATTAATATCAGATAATAAAATTAGATCTAGAGATTTAGATCTGAAATAAATGTAGGATAAAAATTTTTAAATTACTCCATCCCAGATTTGATGAAATCTGGAAGATCCTACAAGGAAAAAGGCATTTTTTTTTCAAAAATCTCCTCAAAATATCACACATATAAGGAGAAAAAAATTTATTGGCATGGAGAGATTGATCTAGATGAGAACAGATTCTCCGATAAGGAATATTTTGAAATCTAATTTTAGAACTTTTATTTTATCAAAACCAATTCAGATTTAGATGTGAGATAGATAAGGGAAATAACTCTTTAGTATGAAAAAATCTCACACAAAATAATTTTATGTGTGGAGTTATATGGCATGCAAACTGGGTTGGCGCAGGGAGAAGAGTCCTATTCCAATAAGAACTCCTTATTTTCTTATTTGAATCCAAACTTAATCACATCTGATTTAGCCCAAATAAAATATATAAAACCTAATCTAATTAGATTTATAAATTATTAATCAAATTTTAATCAAATTAAAAATTGATTGAACCAAAATTTTGATCAAATCAGGGATAATTCTCCCTTAGTGATTAGATCATCTCATAACCTAATCGGGTCAAACCTAATTGAATCTAATTCAATTAGATTTTATTTAATTCTTTTTACTCAATCAAATTGAGCTAATTAATAATCTAATTACTAATTAATTTTTATTAATTCACTAACACTTTGTGAATTAATTAATTATAACTTTTACATAAGGTTAACCATCAATCGAATTGATGATTAAGCCCTTGAATGATTCTCAATCATTGATCAGCCACATGATCAATCATAAACTTCTTTTGAGAGTGATCCCATAGGTTTGAACCTAAGCCAGTAGCATAGGAACACCTTTCTGAATAAATCGATGTAACCATCTAGCAATGGTGACTCGACATCCGGATAGGTCGAATGAAGATGAAACAACATTCAAGAATCTATTGGCATATGGTTACCGTACAATTCATCTCTTTGATCCTAATGCTCGAGGATGATCTAAAATTTAACTGTCAATCCTAGATAAGTCATCCACATTGTATTTCAATCTTTTTCAAATCCATCACATGGATTATCCGAGCCCAGATTTTGCTAAATTGAAATACACTGATGTATATCTCTTACTAATTCGGAGGGGTCAATCCCATCTTGACTCACACACCAACTTGATAAGTACTTGACTACACCCAAAAACCTTCCATCACTAAATTAGAAACTCAGTTAGTTTGACATCAAAGTATAGTGAGTTGCTTATAAGTCATCGTGGTGATCTCAGGTCGGAGAGATACTTATACCTATATCCTTCGCGAGCTATCCTTGACAGCAAAGTGCTCTGCAGTTGGTCACGTTCAGTGATGATGTACTCCTACATCTCACCTGCATGTCATACCAGTATCTCCATACCATTTAGTTATGAGGATAACCAACACATATGGCACACAATGACCTACACTTGATATCGCTATCATCCTAGTAATAGCGTATCATTTGATCGCAAACCAATTTAAGGACTACATGATAAATCCTCCTTTATCGATCAAAATAGTCCTAAGGACTTCATCACAACATAAGAGTTCGTTAGAAGATGTATCCTTGTGATAAAGAATACCAAATAATTTTATTATTTATCAATTCATATACAATTATAGTTAGCACAATCGTCACACGATTGGCTTTAGAAAATATTTTCCAACAACTCCCACTTGGACTAAAGCCAATCAGTATAGTATCGTATACCCATCTTCGATTTATCATCTCAGAACTCCTAGATACTGAGGCTTTAGTAAATAGGTTGGTCAAATTCTCCTTTTCGTCGATCTTTTAAAGATTGACGTCACCTTAACAAATTTTTCGAATAAGATGGTAGTGATGCAAAATACTTGGTAAGCTAATTGGATTTTAGTTTCTTGGCATGAGCTATGGCTCTGATGTTGTACAATACAGCAAGACCTTCATCGAAGGGTGCCACTCCTAGCTTGCTAATAAATCTATACAATCACATAGCTTTCTTGCAAGCATTGAATACTGTAATGCATTCTGCCTCGTAATTTGAATTTGGCTATATTTTTCTACTTGGAACCTTTCTAGCATATTGTTCCATTATTTAAGATAAGGATGTATTCCGATATGTTCTTGCTATTATTATGTCCAACTAAAAACTGAAATCAAATTCTATAAGTTTTAAGTCAAATTCTCCATAACCGAGTCACCGGTCCTTAGTATTTCTCAAATACTTAATGATGACCTTCCAGTGATTCTCACCTAGATCTTGCAAGTATCCACTCACTATCTTAGTGAGTATACTATATCTGATCTCATACATGGTGTACATGATAGAATAAATTCTATTCATAAATACCTTATGTATGTTGGATGGAAAAAACCCAAGCAGCCTCTTAGATCTATCTCTATAGATCTTCACCCTAGGATGAGAGATACTTTTCCCAAGTCCTTTATGGAGAACAATGATAATAGTGAAACTTTTATTCCCTATAATGTAAGAAATGTCATTTCTGATTAAGAGAATTTTATTCATATACAAAATAAAAAATACACTCACAGAACTATTAACCTATTTGTATTTGCAGGGTTCTTCTTCATTCTTAACGAAGCCATACATTTGATCGCTTAACCAAATACATATTCCAACTCCGAAATATTTAGCATTGTCACAAGAGAAAATATCTCGTTATAGTCAATACCAAAATGTTGACAATATCCTTAGGCAACCAGATGAGCTTTGTAGGTCTCCACCTTCTCATCTATGCTACTCTGATCCTATTGAAGATCCACTTACACTCTATGCGTTTTACCCTTCGAGTGAATCAATGAATGTCCATACACCATTGATCTTTATGGACTTGATTTTGGACTCTATGACTCCCAGCCATTAATCGGAGTCAGACCACTACATGGTGTCCATATAGGTGATCAGATCTTTGTTGTTCTCATCGAATTCAACAAGTTCACATCTTGAATCTAGATACCAAAGTATCTATTCGACAGTTACGGTACTCTACCGAATCTCCTTAATGATGCCTCTACAATGGATTCTAGATTTGATCTAAACAAATTCAGTTTTATGGGTTCACTAGATTGTGTTGGTTCTTCTACCTATTAAACTTCATAAGTTTCACATTAAAGGCATTAGTACCTTCACCAAGATACTCTTTTTCTAAAAAGAATGCTGAACAACTTTTGTTCTTTAGCAAGTTAGAAGTTATATCCCCTAGATTTTTTGGAGTTATCTTACAAAATAATATATATAGGATCGGAATCCAAGCTAATCGGTCTATAAATGCTTGACATAAACTAAACACTCCCAAACCCTAAGGTAAGAAAGTATCGGCTTACGCCTATTCCATATCTCATATGGAGTCTTTGCGATTGATTAGTTCGAAATCCAGTTCAAAACATGACAAATAGTCTTAAGAGTATAACCCTAAAAGGAGACTAATAAATTTGTAAACCCCATCATGGATCAAACTACGTCTAGCAAAGTCAATTCCAATAAAAGAGAATCCTATTCTCTTCCAAATATGTCAAAACTTACTTGAAATGCATTCTCCTCTTTGGTCTGACAGAAGAATTTCAATGCTCTTTCAAGTTTGTTTCTCTACTTTATTATGAACTTATTTGATATTTTGAATAATCTTAATTTATGGCAAACATGTTCGTAGATCCAATATATCAGTATATATCAGATTCAGAACATCATTGGCTCGTTCACTTTTTCAGCAAAAGGTGACTTGGTCATCTTACTAAAGAGATAGGATTAACAAATTAATAATGATTTACAATCATTGACTTTGAGAATTATCTCCTGTTGATCTTATTCTTGTTTAATGATCGAGCCTAAATTGCAAAGGTAGACATTTGTGACATTATCTACTTTAGGTAGTTTGTTTGATTGTATACAATACACTAACAGGCTGTGACTATTCATAAATATTATTTCTCAATTGTCCACATGATTTTGACATCATTCATAATGATATCATAAAAATCATTAGACAATAGTGACAATCACTAAACCGATATTGTTAAAATTGAAAACAGGCTCAATGATTCCTAAAACCAGGATTGGAACATAACTTCCAACTCTAATGTTCAGGAAGCTCTTGCTATTTTCAATCTTTCTACTATCCTAAAGTCATTACAATAATTTGTATGGACTTTTGATATCTAATATCCAGGTAGTATGTCACAGATAGAGAAATCACAAGGTGTTATCATATAAGTATCTTGTTCAGCAATCCTTTACTGATTTCTCTTCCTTAGCCTGTTCGGATCAAGAAACTCTGCCTGACCAAGTTAATCTTAGACTCTTTTATCTGTTCAAGCTCCTCAATCCAAGCATGACTTTCTTGCACCTTCTTTTTTTTTCTCAAAGAATTGTTCCCCACTGAAGACACAACTTCAAAGGTGCGAAAGAACTCCTTCAATATTTGAAGAATTTTCTTCTACTGAGCATCATCAAATTTATAACTAAATTCATGATCTTTGCTGCTCTCAATAATACCACACGATGATATGATCATTTGGCCACTTCTGATAAGTGTCTTTGATGACATCATGTGTTGGATGTGGAAACTTCTGATGCTGGATCCATAATCATATGTAGGATCCATTCGTACTCTAGAATTATTTATAACTTTCGATACTATCTATCAAAGTTGGGTCCTATAAATAAGTCATCATCAAACAGTGATTTGAGCAATGGACATCTAGCCATAACTGAAAGAAAAATACAAGACCTCTACGTTTATGAATTGATTAAGCCTAAAGACTTAGACTTTAGTCTAAAGATTCTCTCACTATTTTATTCGATTTGATAGCCTCTACCTCCAATCTGAGAAATTACTCTAATTTCTTAGTGGGTACTAGAATCCACATAGAATGCACATAAGCCCGACTTTGGCCGGCTCATCCATGTACATCTATGGGTAGGTTCTTAACCAATTATTTTACCAAACAATTTTTAGTAATCGATTTAGCCCCAGGTAACTTTTTAGTTGACTATGGTCTTCTTTGCAAGCTCTGGTTAGGTCCAACCATTAACATGATCATACTTACTTATCCAACTACCAAATAATCAAGCCCAATTTTGGTCGGCTAACCTGACCACTTGACAGAGAGACTCGACTAAGTCATCATATTATTGAATGATAATTTCAATAGCAGATGAACACCAAACCTTTGGACCTCCAATGATCATCATACTAATGGACCCATTATCACCCAACTTAATGGGAGGCTATAATCTAGTTATCCCTATAACTAGATCATTTTAAGGATCTAATAATTTAAAAAATTTTAATCAATTTAGAGAAAAGATGAGAAGAGATCAACCACAAAACCACAATCCTCTCACTGACTTCACCAAATCATTGAATTGGATTAAGGTCATGCTACTTGAACTGGCACCTAAATCAGTCACACTGATCAACCTTAATGATATGGATCAGCTTGAATCACTTAGCGGTCTAATCAAGACATAATCCTCCAAATTGGCCAGATAAGTGAGATCGATGGGAGGGTCTGCTAAGCTTGCCTTAGACACCATTGAAATAATCAAGTAAGCCGCTCCCAATTAAAACCATCGATCAAATATCGAACTTACCTTAGGCACCAATTGGTTAATTAGTTTCGATTTGACCAACCTAATGATTCGGATTCAACCACTGAGCTATAATCAAGGTCCATTTGATCTAATCAAGACATGAACTTGACCATCTACAACTATTATGTTGATTCTAGAGAAACTTTGATTTAATCTAATTCAACATTTGATTAGATTTAATCAATTTTTCTAGTTAGTCCATTAACTCTGTAATTCTAACCCTAGATCTAACCTAATTAAGAGGACCTGATTTGAGCTAACCCATGCCTCCATATTTTATGTGAATGACATTAGATCTTTAATTCATAATTCTAAATCTAATCGATTGTATACTTAATTCTCAATTAAGTTCAGCACCAACATGGGTTTAGGTTATGGTTATGGTTTGAAATAATTTCAACCTTTTATTTTGTAAATAATTTATAATAAATATTATGTAAAAATTTTTTATTCTAAAATTGGGTCGACTCAATTACCATTGAGCTAGCTACACAAAGAGACTGAGTCAACTCAATTCAAAATTGGATAAACTCAGTAATTGTGTGAGCACGATTCAAAGAGTTTCAGAACTGAAGATTCTTGCATAATACTAAAATAAAATCAATCATAATATTTTTAGATCATATCTAAAATTTTTATGATTCGAGATTTTATTTTATCAAAATTAAAATAATTTTAATCATATCGATTAGATATCTTACATTTCATACAACATTGTATCACCTATAACAAGCCTAGAATTTCAAGATCTAGGATTTTACAGGAAAGTAAGTTCTTCCTTTCGCATTCTTCTTCATGGGATCTAATCATATGGCACCCCTACATGTCATAAGAGTATCTCATCGAATGAGAAGAGAGGGCCTTTAAACCCTTCTTGCTCCTATGACTGGATGGCCTGGTGATCAACCCAATCCAAGTACTTATTAATCGGATCATCTAATCTAATCACATATCATATATGCTTGAATTTAAATCTAATCTAAATTATATTAGATCTAATTATAATCTTAGATCACATCTAAATCAGATCATAAACATCACATGCATGACATAAAATCAGACTTTATCAAAAATCAGTACAACTAGGATAACCTTTTCACTTAAGGGATCAACTCTATAGCAGGACAATCTTATGTCAGTTTGTGTGATCAACTATTAATTAAATTTAGATTAAAATATCATATATCAGATCTAAATAAAATTAAATTTTAAATTTAATATGCACATAAATCATGTCATAACGAACTAGGCTCTGATACCACTGTTGGAATGCGTAGGCGATTTCATACATATATTTTGAAACTTTTTTGAATAAATTATAGTGAAAGATAATTAGATTAATCAAATTAATCTAACATGTATATGATCTAATCATCAAATCAACCTACTCTAGGATCTATGATATGTTATGTTGCATATAAAATTTAAAAAATACAGAAGATAAAATCAGCATGCATGCATGTGAGCAGTAGATCACATCTACTTCTAATCTGAGTTTAGAACTCAATACCTAGTATGGATCGATGATCTCCACTGCTGAGAGATATGGTAGAGAGGATCCTTACTGATTATTTAAAGCTACACATACGTCCGACCTCTATGGGAAATCCACTCGAAGCTCCAATCTGATCGATCTTCTTGGGAATGCTAGCTCGCATGAAGACCTTCTTCTTGATCGATCTGGATCCTTTCTTCAAATTTTTGAAACCTTTCTAGAGATGGAAGATAGGCTACTGGAGGAGATAAAAAGGTTAAAGAAAGATAGAGAAGAAAATAATTTTTTTCTAATTTATTCTCTCTTCCCAAATCCTTAGAACCAAAAACCTAAAATTCAGATTTTTGTGCACACCCGAAGAGAGAGGACCCTCTTCTCTATTCTTCACATCGTGAACCATGCCCAAACTTCCACCACGTGAAGAGATCTCTTCTAGTATCTTACACACACACAAAAGAAACCACAAAAGCCCCTTTTATAAGTATGTAAGGAGGTGGGGTGAAGAGTCCTAGTGATCCTGGACTCCTATAGGATTCCGCCTCCCTTTACAATTTCACATCCCAAAATATGCCAAAAAATATGGGATGCCTCTTCTCATATTTTTTTTATAGTAAATTAGTTCTCCAACTAATCTTTCATAAAAAAATATCCTAAAAATGTCACACATATAAGAAGAAAAAAAATTATTTGCATAGAGAGATTGATCTGGATGAGAATAGATTCTCCTGATAAGAAATATTTTAAATCTAATTTTAGAACCTTTCTTGTATCAAGAAAAATTTAGATTTAAATATAAGATGGATAAGGGAATGAACTCTTTGGTGTAAAAAAATCTCCTACAAAATAATTTTATGTGTGGAGATATATGGCATGCAAACTAGGTTGGTGCAAGGAGAAGAGTCCTATTCCAACAAGGACTCCTAATTTTCTTATTTGAATCTAAATCAAATCACATCTGGTTTAGCCCAAATAAAATATATAAAATCTAATCTAATTAAGTTCATAAATTTTTAATCAAATTTTAATCAAATTAAAAATTGATTGAACTAAAGTTCTAATCAAATCAGAGATAATTCTCCTTAGCGATTAGGTCATCTCATAACCTAATCGGGTCAAACCTAATTGAATCTAATTCAATTAGATTTTATTTAATTCTTATTACTCAATCAAATTGAGCTAATTAGTAATCTAATTACTAATTAATCTTCTATTAATTTACTAACACTTGGTGAATTAATTTATTGTAACTTTTACATAAAGTTAACCTTCAATCGAATTAATGATTAAGCCCTTGAATGATTCTCAATCGTTGATCAGCCACATGATCAGTCAAAAATTTCTTTTGAGTGTGATCTCATAGGTTTGAACCTAAGTCGGTGGCACAAGAATACCTTCCTGAACCAATCGATGTAACCATCTAACAATGATGATCCGATATCCGGATAGGTCGAATGAAAATGAAGCAATATTCAAGAATCTATTGGTGTATTATTTTCGTATAATTCATCTCTTTGATCTAATGCTCGAAAATGATCTAGAATTTAACTGTCAATCCTAGATAAGCCATCCACATTGTATTTCAATCTTTTTTAAATCCATCACATGGATTATCTGAGCTCAGGTTTTGCTAAATTGAAATACACTGATGTTGGACATATACCCTAGAAGCCAATCTTGGCTGACACATTTTATATCTCTAGGACATAATTTTATACTTATTGGATAGTTATAATACCATTCATGTTTATGTGTCTATGAATCATTCAAGGGACTAACAAGATGATGACACATATTCTCAAAGAGTTGAGAATTTGAGGCATGTGTCATTAATAGTTGATTCCAAAATTGCTCCTCATCATAGAATCATCATGGGGATGGTGATTGATCCGGATAGACCAGTGTACGGATCGCTTTCTTCAGACAGATGAGTCTCGAGTCTATAGTGCAGAGACACTGGAGCGAAAGTATAGGTGGTTGTTAGAGAACAACTAGCACTAAGCGTGACCAACACGAAAAGTCATATGGTTGTTTGCTCACTCATTAGTGACTTTTTCGATGCTGTAGTTATATGACTGGTCCTTTGACCTGAAATAACACTACTGCTCACAGTAAGACTACTAAAGTTTGATGACACATTAACATGGGTCTCAAGGAGCCCTTGTAGTGGATGTTGGCGATAGTTGGTCTACTGTAGGAGTGGGGTGTGCATCAAGATGGATCTATCGACCCTAACAGAAGAGAGTAGTCCTATAAAATTTAAGAGGCTGAGTCCTTAAGTCTATGGCTATAGCAGTGTGATTGATGAAAAATAAAAATTTTCATAGAATCACATATGGACTCGAGCTGATTGAATCTATCATATGATCGATGTTGAGGTTTGATAATTCATCCATGACCTGCCATCTGGTTGGGACTCACGATAGAGGGACTGTATTATGTACTAACTGCACCTAAAGGTTTATCTTTTATTCTGCTGGGTTGCCACTATATACTACTAGGTGTCACTAATGAATTGTGAGACTCACAAGGATCATCTTGATGATCAATGATCCTTGGTAGGCAGAGTTGGAATTGTTTCAATTCATTAAAAAGTATTTCAATGATATTGTGATAGAGATCACAATATATCTCACTATCAGACAGAATAGAACCTATGGGGTCATACACAAAAGAAACTTTTGACTGATCAGATGGTTGAATTATGATTATGAATCGCAAAAAGAAATTGATTATCAATTTGATTGATAATTGATCTAATGCAAATATTACATTACATAACTTACTAAAGAGTTAGTGAGTTATAGAAGGATTAATTAGTAATAAGATTATTAATTAGCTCAATTTGATTGAGCAATGGGGCTTGTATCAAGTCTAATTTAATTGGATTTAATTTGACTCATTTTGGGTTTGATTTGATCAACCCTATAGGATTATAGGATAACCCCAAAATGATTGGATGATTAGCCCCAGTTGAATTAAGATTTGTGTTTGATCCAATTCCTAATTAGACTATGATGTATGTATTACTAATTGAATAAAAAATCTTTATTTTCATGCTGTACCAAATCCTAATGGGATTAGGACTAAAATTGAGTATGACTCAAGCACCAAGAAAGAGTCCAATTGGACTAGGACTCCTCCTCCAATTAGGAGACATCCAATCTAAATTAATTGGGCTCTAAATCAGATTTGAATTCTTATCTTTTGAGTCTAATCTGGTCCTAATATGATTAAGATTAATTAAAATTTTATTTGATTTAAAACAGCCATTTAATCAAGAGTCCCATGGGTTTAAAACTCTTCCTTTTCTTGCACCAAAAGGACTCCAATATTGAATCTGTTTTGTACGCCCCAAACACCCATGCCTCAAACCACTTCAATGCCACTTTTTCCTCCCCATATCAACGTGTAAGAAAGAAAAGATTCTCCTTTTTTAGCATGTAAAAATCTGCTTGCAATTATTTTTGGTTGGGCGGTACAAAGAGGATAGAGTCCCAGGCTCTTTGGACTCTATCTCCTACTCAAATTAGTGTTCATCCTTTAGCCTATAAATACTCCACTATGGGATGTTGAATAGGAGAGATTAAGACCAGGTTATGATGCCCAAAAACTAGAGCATTGGCATGGAGAAAAACAAGGGAAGAAGGGGTGGCATCCATGGGTTTGGCGTGAGGTGAGTTGATCTCCATATCTCTTCTTTCTTACACAACCAAAGGTTGGTTGTTTTGGACATCCTCCTCTATCCCTCTTGTCCATGTTTAGACATTGATATCTCATCTTTCTTTTATCCAAAAGTTGGATAAAATTTATTACATCTCTATTATAGAGATTTGGTGCATAGATTTTAGGAAGAAAAGAGAAGAAAGGGTTCTTCTCATGATCTCTAGCATAGAGATCATGATCCTCCTACATCTTCTTATTCTCTAAGAGAATCTTAAGAGAAAAAAAGATTTTCAACCATCAAGATGAAATCTCTGCAAAGGAGCTAGCATCCTGGTGAGATCAAAAGGCTTCTGATCAGATCAGAGTCTCGTGTGGATACCGTAGAGGTCGGATGCTTGTGCGGCTAAAAGAGACCTTCGAGGACATCCATGATCATCCGTTCGAGTTGAAGATTGATCCATGTCCAGGTATGTTTTATATTTATTTTTCTCTTTTGATTTCTGTATCTGACTCTTATCTCACATGTAATGATTCTGGTTATGGTCTGAAGATATGATCTTATGCATGCTTAGATTAAATTAAATTTAATCTGAGAATTTTTAAAATTTTATTGTGGACTTGATTTGTAAAATCATACATACATAAAATCATAAAACTCCAACAGTGGTATCAGAGCCACATCATATATATGAGATTTAGATTTAGATTTCAAATCTGTAGAGAAAAATTTTAGATCTAAAAGATTTTGATATCGTTCTGACATAAGGTTGCCCTAGCATAATTTGTTATGCTGTATGGTTGTCCTAGAATGATGTTAAAATTTTTAATTAAATTATATTTTTAGATCTAATTTTTAAAATATATATATGATATATGTTTTGTTATTTAGATCTAAAAAGAGTTTCATGATTTGTTTTGATTCATGTATATGATATATGAAAGTAATGTTTAGGGCTAAAATTGTTTCAATGACCTGAACTAGTTTATGTATGTGATACATAGTCATATGCATGATCTGAAATTATTTCGAGATCAAAATTTATACTTCATGCAAAGAATTTAGATCTGAAAATTTTGATTTAACATCTAAAATTAGTATTTGTGTATGAGGGATTGGTCATGGGTGGATCAAATTAGGTCATGTAATTTGATTACATTAAAAGATTTCTGATTTGATCATACTGGGTCTAAATCGATTTAGTAGTTGATCAAACTAAATCAAGTATTAATTAGGATGAGGTCAATAGAGCCTAAGATCATACAATTGTTGTTGATCAAATCGATTGACACCCATATGTAGAATTAATTAAACCTAAAGATCTAATTTGGCTCTATGCTCGAGTCTAATTCACCTAAGCTAACCTATTTGGATCAATTGTCTAATTGATGTCTAAGATAAGTAATTGAAAGATAGTTATTTAATTAATTTCATTCGCTTACCTAGTTAATTTATTGGTGTCTAAGAAAAGCAACGGGGGACCCCCACCAATCTCCACTTACCTGGTCAATTTGGAAGATTTGAGTCTCAAATATGGTTGCTTGGTGTTGATTAGCCCATGCCAATTACATCAGTCATATGATGATGATTAGTTGAGATCTAAACCCAAATCTCTCTACAAAATATTAAGTCCAAGGTCTTCCACCATTGTAGATGTGCGGGCAACTTTCGGCATTGATTGTTCTCGACTGGTCAAGTGGTTCAGTTGCATCGGGATTACGCAACTACTCTATTAGCAAAGAGTTACTGTGGGGTAAAGATGGGGTTGGGCCCAATAATTGTTAGGTGAGGACCCAATGACGACTTTGCGTCTGCTTGTGAACGATGGGTCTGGCTTAACTAAGAAGTCGGACAATAACGTTAGGTGAGCCCACATGACTTAGAGATCAAATGGCTGCAACATGCTTAGAGAAGTATCTAGACAAAGAGTTATCCATACATCAGTATTTATTCGTATTACCAATAATGTTAGGTGAGTGCACGGTATCGGTGGGACCGCAGCACCCACAGAAATCCAATTATAGCATCAGGGTTTTGTTTCCACTCGAAGAGTGTGGGAGATCTGATAAAATAGTGGAAGTATCTTTTTGCATCTAAAGGTTTCTAGTACAAATCATAAAATAAGTATAAATATCTAATTAGAATCTTTGCTCTCTACTGTTTATTATATCAGCTTCCAACCCTCTAGCTTAAATTCTAGATATCAATCGATTAATCAAACTGATACATAGACTAGCTCACAAATTTAAAAATTATTCTTAACTTTAGAAAATTAAGCTATGTTCTCTATCAAGTTATTCTAATGTTAACAACTCATCAATCCATAATTAACGAGCTATACTTGATGAGTGGACGGACAACGATAATTAAAATAGGTACTATGCATGAGCACATGTTCACTGCCAAGACATGTTGATTTATCTACAAGTATTGTGAGGTGATCAGAGTCGCACAGTGCATGTGATGCGTGATGGAAAGTCAGTCTATGATCGTTATTTGATAATGATCAAGGACATTAAGGAGCCCAAAAGGCTCGATATATCATGCATAAGGAATTACTTATTGATTGATCCTACGATCTCTGATTAGTTTATGGATAGTTTCTGGTAAGCTACCATAAAAAGACCATCATGATGCCTTATCTAAATTGGTCAAGTATGCTAATAAAAAATCTTGAAAGAGTTCAGAGATAAATACTTGGAGAGCCTAAAGAAACAAGACGCACCTAGAGTAGGGATGTCAAATTGCTCAATGTTATCCTTACAATTTTTTCTTCTCTAGTGAGCTATGGACTATAGTGTAGAGTCATGGGAAGGTAAAGGGATAGAAAGTAACCCTTGAAATTGGCTATAAGGCAACAGTTACTGTTGTGGCCATGGATATCTGTCCTTGCAATCATCGTTTGAATTTAGTTCCTAGAGATGGTCTCTATCATCTGCATGGTGATGCATATGTGAACTTAATTGAGCAAGCAGTGAATGTCATTGGATTTGAAAGATCCAAATTGAGATGAACCTTAAATATATATGGACCCTAGGCTAAGTTATATTGGAGAAGAAATGATTAACAAACTGAAAGAATTATGGGCCTTTGGGCTTATTGACTGCTGAGTCAAATCTAGTTTGTTTATCTCTTTGAGAAAATATGATAAGCTACTCTTGTGGGATAAAAGAAATGGACCACTAAGATACTTATCCTTGTACACATTTGATGGTTAGCCCATGTGATGTGCTAACCAAGGATTGTCTCTACTTTGCATATAAAATGTCATGGTTTCATATTGGACTGCTCTTAGTACATCTCAGCTCAACGAGATAAGAAAGTTATGGACTATATGAGTATGCTCTAATCCATAATGAACTTCACTAGTTTATTATATTTCTTAGGGATATACTTTATTTCTATGAATTTAGGTTCTCTCTAAACCTGTTCCTATCACACCATATAAGATATGGCATGGTGAGAACTGAATCTTGATTATTTTGAGATTCAAGGATGTACAACTTGTATCTAGGATAGCAGGTAGATATGTTAGAGGATAGGTCTATAAAGCTCATCCTAAAAGAGTTTGGGATATTATTTTTGAAAAGATTGTAATATGATTGTGACCCGACATGTTATCTTCTTAGAAAATTATTTAACCAAGATGAAATAGTGGGAGGAAAGTTAAGCTGAAAGAAAGTATCTCTGAAGAGCAACGAGCTATAGGACCTTAAGAATCTATTCATCATGAGCCAGTAGACATATATTCTTCCTCCACCTCATACACATAATAGGATCTCCAATCCTCTCAAAAGATACTCGGGTATGCTTAAACAGAGGATGTAGAGAAAGTCATTTCTCAGTGGGAGATGGAGAGCATAGAGATGATCTCAGAACCTACAACGAGGTGATGTATGATATCAACTCCAAGAAAGGGAGTGAAATAGCTTTCTTGAGAAGAGATCATCTGAAGATTTCTGTATGGAATAGCCTATGGATCTCACTTCTTGTGATAGAAAATCACAAAGTCTATAATACCCTTGGAGTTGGAACAAGTTATTTTGATGACATGATCAAATTGTTTGACCAGAAAAGAGGAATTATGGATTTCAAAAAGGTCAGTGGGAGTGTCCAAAATTGACATCGATTAAAATATGGTTAAATATAAATTTTTTCATAAAAGACATAAAGCGAGTGTCCTAAAGATCTATAGTGATAGATGTAATTGGATGCTTGCATTTTCACAGATAAAGTACCGAGACTGGATGCCAAAAAGATTCAGCATAAAAATCTCCAAGAGGGGTCTGCTATCCTTTCGGGCACAGACGTGTGCCGTAATATACTTGAACTAATATAAATAATACCATGAATGTCATAAGTAGATATCAGTTGAATCCAGCTGTGAGTGCTGGATTGCTGTGAAAATGACCTTAAGTTCTTGAGAAGAACTAAGGATATGTTCTTAATTTAGAGAAGGATCAAAGCTAGGAGTGAGAGGATACACCAATTCAGATTTTATGTTTGATATTGATTGTAGAATGTCTATATCATGGGGTGTGTTCCTATGTCGATGTTCTAGAAGGATTTCAAATAATCGATCAATGAAAGCTGAGTACACTATAGATGTGTAGGATGCATTCTAATTTTAATATTAGTTGTAAAATTGATTGTCATGCCATTAGATGTAGTGACACTATACTGCAAAGACAATGGCACCATAGCCTTTGCTAAGGAGCCTAGGTCTCACCAGATATCCAAGCACATAGAACAGCAAAACACGCAACTACCTCAAGTAAAAATACATAGAGGTGCAGAGAGTAAACTCTACATGTAATGTGGATGATCCACTGGTAAGTCACTTAGCCGACCTAGGACTAAAAGCTTGTCTTGTGAAGATAGGGTTTGGTACATGGCAAATTGGCTTTAGTGCAAGTGGAAGATTATTGGACGTATGCTCTAGAAACCAATCTTGACTGACATATTTTATATCTCTAGGACATGATTTCATACTTATTGGACAGTTATAATATCATTCATGTTTATGTATCCATGAATCATCTAAGGGATTAACATAATGATGACACATATTCTCAAGGAGTTGAGAATTTGAGGCATATGTCATTAATAGTTGATTTATAAATTACTCTTGGTCATAGGATCATCATGGGGATGATCATTGATCCGAATAGATTAGTACATGGATTGCTTCTTTCAGATAGATGGGTCTCGAGTCTGCAGTATAAAGACACTGGAGCGAAAGTGCAGGTGGTTGTTAGAGAACAACTAGCACTAAGCGTGACCAACATGAGAAGTCATATGGATGTCTGCTCACTCGTTAGTGACTTTTTTGATGCTGCAGTTGTATGACTGATCTTTTGATCTGAGATGATACTACTGCTCGTAGTGAGGCTGCTAGAGTTTGACTGACATATTAACATGAGTCTCAAGGAGCCCTTGAAGTGGATGTTGACGACAGTTGGTCTACTGTAGGAGTGGGGTGTGCATCAAGATGGGATCTATCGACTCTAGTAGAAAGGAGTAGTCCTATGAGATTTAAGAGGCCGAGTCCTTAAGTCTATGGCTATAGTAGTGTGATTGATGAAAAAAAATTTCATAGAATCACATATGGACTCGAGCTGATTGAATCTATCATATGGCTGATGTTGAGGTTTGACGATTCATCCATGACCTGCCATCTGATTGGGACTCACGATAGAGGAATTATATCATGTGCTACTATACCTAGAGGTTCATCTTTTATTCTGCTGGGTTGTCACTACATATTGCTAGGTGTCATTGGTAGATTGTGAGACTCATAAGGATCATCTTGATGATCAATGATCCATGGTGGGTAGAGTTGAAATTATTCCAATCCATTGAAAAGAGTTTCAATGATATTGTGATAGAGATCACAATATATCTTACTACCAGATCGAATAGAACCTATGGGCCACACACAAAAGAGACTTTTGACTGATCAGATGGTTGAATTACGATTATGAATCGTAAAAAAGAATTGATTATCAATTTGATTGATAATTGATCTAACTACATAACTTACTAAAGAGTTAGTGAGTTATAGGAGAATTAATTAGCAATAGGATTGCTAATTGGCTCAATTTGATTAAACAATGGGCTTGTATCAAGTCCAATTTGATTGGATTAAATTTGACTCATTTTGAGTTTGATTTGATCAACCCTATAGGGTTATAGGATAACCCCAAAAGGATTGGATGATTAGCCCCAGTTGAATTAGGATTTGGATTTGATCTAATTTTTAATTAGACTAGGATATATATATTTTTAATTGAACTAAAAATCTTCATTTTCATACTGCACCAAATCCTAATGGGATTAAGATTAAAATTGAGTTTGACTCAAGCACCAAGAAAGAGTCCAATTGGACTAGGATTCCTCCTCCAATTAGGAGACATGCAATCTAAATTAATTGGGCTCCAAATTAGATTTGAATTCTTATCTTTTTAAGTCTAATCTGATCCTAATATGATTAAGATTAATTAATATTTTATTTGATTTAAAACAGTCATTTAATCAAGAGTCCCATGGGTTTAAAACTCTTCCTTTTCTTGCACCAAAAGGACTCCAACGTTGAACTTGTTTTGTGCGCCCAAAACACCCACGCCTCAAACCACTTCAATGCCACTTTTTCCTCCCCATATCAACATGTAAGAAAGAAAAGATTCTCCCTTTTTAGCGTGTAAAAATCTGGTTACAATTATTTTTGGTTGGGTGGTACAAAGAGGATAGAGTCCAAGGCTCTTTGGACTCTATCTCCTACTCAAATTAGTTTTCATCCTTTAGCCTATAAATACTCCACTATGGGATGTTGAATAGGAGAGATTAAGACCAGGTTATGATGCCCAAAAACCAGAGCATTGGCTGGAGAAAAACAAGGGAAGAAGGGGCAGCATCCGTGGGTTTGGCATGAGGTGAGTTGATCTCCATATCTCTTCTTTCTTACACAACCAAAGGTTGGTTGTTTTGGACATCCTCCTCTATCCCTCTTGTCCATGTTTAGACATGGATGTCTCCTTTTTCTTTTATCCAAAATTTGGATAAAATTTATTACATCTCTATTGTAGAGATTTGGTGCTTGAATTTTAGGAAGAAAAGAGAAGAAAGAGTTCTTCTCATGATCTCTAATGTAGAGATCAAGATCCTCCTACATTTTCTTATTCTCTAAGAGTATCTTTGAAGAAAAAAAGATTTTCAGCCATCAAGATGTGATCTCTACAAGAGAGCTAGCACTCTAATGAGATTAAAAGACTTCTGATCAGATCAGAGTCTCATGTGGATATCCGTAGAAGCCAGATATTTATGCGGCTAAAAGAAACCTTCGCAAGACATCCATGATCATCCATTTGAGTTGAAGATTGATCCATGTCCAGGTATGTTTTATATTTATTTTTTCTTTTGATTTTGTATCTAAATCTTATCTCACATATGATGATTCTGATTATGATTTGAAGATATGATCTTATGCATGCTTAGATTAAATTAAATTTAATCTAAAAATTTTAAAATTCTACTGTGTACTCAATTTATAAAATCATGCATGCATGAAATCATAAAACTCCAACAACTAATGTATATCTCTTACTAATTCGGAGGGGTCAATCCCATCTTGACTCACACACCTACTTGATAAGTACTTTACTGCATCCAGAAATCTTTCATCACTGAATTAGAAACTCAATTAGTCCAGCACCAAAG